>NW_007727319.1:221222-226547 GCF_000696425.1 Galeopterus variegatus | reverse complement strand
TAGCAGGACAGGAAAATTGGAGTCATTGCTTAATGGGTATGTTGTTTCATTTTGGGATGGTAAAAATATTTTGGGGCCGGCCCGGTGGCGCACTGCTATAGTGCGCCGCTTGGGAAGCGCGGCGGCGCTCCCACCGAGGGTTCGGATCCCACATACAGACCGGTTCCCGCTCACTGGCTGAGCGAGGTGCGGGAAGCAACACCGAGGGTTGCGATCCCATTGCCGGTCCCCGGTCCGGTACGGGGGCAACACTGAGGGTTGCGATCCGTTGCCGGACACGAAAAAAGACAAAAAGGAAAAAAATAAAAAAAGAAAGGAAGGGAGGTTAGTATTTAGAAAGATTTCACCTGGAATAATGGAGAGAAAACCTACGGAAAGAAGGAAACAGCTTTCAAAGACACTGGGGCAGGCACCCAGTACAATGTTTAATGGCGAGCATTTCCCAGGACACCATAAATCCCTGTCTCTCAATCCAGGTTCTCCTCACCTCCCAGCACATCTTCTTAACTTTGATATTAAGATTATTCTACATTAGGGCTGGCCCGGTGGCGCACTGGATAGTGCGCCGCTTGGGAAGTGCGGCGGTGCTCCCACCCGAGGGTTCGGATCCCACATACAGACCGGTTCCCGCTCACTGGCTGAGCGAGGTGCGGGAAGCAACACCGAGGGTTGCGATCCGTTGCCAGACACGGAAAAAGACAAAAAGGAAAAAAAAAATTTTTTTNGGGTTGCGATCCGATGCCGGACACGGAAAAAAGACAAAAGACAAAAAAAAAAAAAAAAGATTATTCTACATTAAATTGCTTGAAATTTCTCCTTAACTAGTCCAGTAAATTTATACTGCTTTCAAACTACTTATTAAAGGGGCCTTGGCCTTTTTCTTTTGAACGTTTTAGTAACATTTAAACAAATCAGAATTTTTCTTTAAATAAAAAAGCACACAATGTTCACCCAGTGAAGTACATAAAATGCCCACTAGTCAGAAGAGATTTGGGTGGTGGGTTTAGGTGAAATTGATATGTATTGTGATTCTTTCAGCAGACAACTTGTACAATGGTGACATCCTTTCAAAAGTTAAACTGATAATGATAAAGACAGGCTTCATCACATATAGCAGCCACCTGTCTAAGGAAGAAAAGTGGCCTGCTTCCAGATATGTCAGTATAAGCAATATTACCATTTCAATGCACACATGTTTCTGCTTTAGGTGATACCTAAATATTTCCTCTGAGTTGCCATGGATTCCTTTGCTCTTTGTGATTACAGGATGGTGACACAGTTTGGATCTATCCTTATCCTTACAGACACACACACACACATGATGTTTGTATTGTTCGCAGAGATTGAGATATTTTCTTACTAGAGGTTTTCTATCAGTGGGATCTTGGACACAGACAACTTTCAATGGTCTAAGTTATTCTTACAAGTACTATCTTGCCTGATGTAAGCTGGACGAGCATATCAAACCCCATCACTCTTCTGAAGTCACTTCTTCAGAGATTACCGGCCACTTCGTGGCTGCCAATTTTAACAGCCTCTTCTCAGTCCTCACCTTGATCAACCTCCTCACAGCATTTGACACAGTTGAAAACTCTTTCTTGAAGTCCATCCGATGCCATGGCTTTGGTGACGCCACTCAGAGAGTCAGTCCTACTCCTGCATAGGGCAGAAGCCAAGAGAACATGGATGGCACAGGGTTTGGAGGATCTTGAACCTGTAAATTACCCATGTGGGAAAAAGAGTTACTTGTCTTTTTGTCCAGATTGCATCCTTTGGCCTGTGCCACAAAAGGGGTTCTTTTGGAGTCACATATCTCCCCTGAGAAGACAGACTCAGAAGGAAAGAGAAGGGTTAATATTCTCTACCTCAGGAAGAAAGGAGAAGGCAGAAATTCAAGGAGAATTCTAGTTTCTATCTCAGCAAGAGTCAGGAAAACAGAATGGGAATCAAAACTATACAAAGTTTTGTGGGGGGGGTTGTTGGGTTTTTTTAAAAAGATGACCAGTAAGGGGATCTTAACCCTTGACTCGGTGTTGTCAGCACCACGCTCTCCCAAGTGAGCCACGGGCTGGCCCCTTATATGAAGTTTTTAAGATTCTCTAAATCTTCTGGGTTTGTTAATTTTATTAATCCTGTTATATTAGGCAGTAGTGATTAGTAGTAAAATTTATTTCAAAATAAACAAACAGGAAGTAAAAGGACCTGGTTGCTTGCCTTCAGGGACCTAGAGAAATAAGAAGGAGCTGGAGATACCACATTTCTCTGGAGGGACAGAACCTCAAGGGGGTCAGAATTGGCAACGCCAGGACCCAGGAGGAGAGGAAGCAGGTAGCGTGCCCAAGATCTGTTGCAAGGAACTTGCAAATGACAACCCTGTCTGGTCTGCAAGAACATATGGAGATTCTCAGTCTTCTTTACCAGTTCCCTCTTTGCCCTTCCCTAAATGCTTACAATTCTTAAATCTATGTCCCCAGCTGTGCCCTCTCTCCTTACTCCAGATTCACATTCCCAATGATCTACCATCCACTTCCACAGGCAACCCTAGCTCAGCATATGCAAAATGAACTCATCACCTTTTCTATCCCCATCCATGTCTGTCCCTTCTCCAGTATTATTGATCTCAGTGGAAAACAGTTTCAATCTCCCAAACCATCCTTCTCCTCTAGAGTTAAGTCACTAAGGCCCATTGGTTAGATCCTATGTGTCCCATTCTTTTGCTCTTCACAGTCCCTATCCTACCTCGGGCTCTATATTCCCTTGACGTACTACTGCATTTGCCCCCTAACTGCTCTCCCTGTCACCAGCCTGTGCCAAGTATGGTTTTTACAGTTAATCCTCTCGCCTCAGTTGAATTTATTTCTATACTTAATTGCATATAGTTCTTGAGCCTTTATTTCCATTGATGGTGGGAAATATAAGTTTGTCAAATTTAAACTAACGCCATCATCTCTGGTTTAAAGTTCTTTCTAATCTCCCTCTCCCATTCCCTGGGATCATTTCCCAAAATAAGCTACCCACATTCAAGCCCTTGTCTCAGGCTCTGCACTCGAGGGGACCCAGGAGAAGACACCTCCTATCCTATAGTCTGGAAAGCTACAGAGCTACATTTCGTTTGCCCCTAGTGCTACAAATGACCTAAGTTCTACCAAGCATCACATAAGACTTTATGAGCCCACATGAGCCATGGCGGGGATGGGGGGGATGATGCAAGGAGACAGGTCACTGCGGCTGCAGAGGATCTGTTCTTCTGTGGCAGCTGTGGCTGAGGTTCGAGTCTCCAGCCCCCAGTTCATAGGTGCCAAGCAGTGGATAGGGGCTGTAAAAGAACTTCCATAAAACGCATTACCTAATATGATCAGAGCTTCTCCAGGCTGCAACTGCTCCAGGCTGGATACCTTCCAACCTTGGTCCTCTGGTCTTCCTGGAAATTCCAGAAGCTACTAGTACCCTGTAACAAATTCCTTTCTATTAAAATTAGCCTTCACGGTTGTTTTCTGAGATTAAGAATTCCAACCCAATACATTATGTAAAATCTTATTCAGTGATAGAGATCTATTTTTGGTTTTTTATAAAAGGGAGAAGCCATCACTTTATACTTATTGTTGGGCAGAAATATTTTATTTATTAAAAGAAATTTCTATACTAGGAGGTTTTGTTTTTAACTCATATTTCTCTCTGTGGAAATAAGTAAAATTTCCCAGAAAGCATTTTTGCCCATTTTCCAGAATTAGGAGAGGGAGACTGTTTTTAATTTTAACTCATTTTAGCCAATTGTGTTTATTCTAAGCTGCATATAATAACTGTAAGTTAGAAAAAAATAGATGTCCAACAGCAGGGAATTGATTGAAGAAATTATAAGTTACAAAATAGTATATATAATATACACAAGTTATAAAAATATAAACTGATTGTTGTAAGTTGAATGTTCTATTGAACAAAATGTTTTACTTCATAAAAATAAAACAGGTATAACTAGGTAAAGATAAATCAGAAAGTTTTATCAAAATCTCAGAACCTCACTTCCAGATGCAGTCATGGCGGAAGGCTGGGAATAGCCTCTGCCACCCGCACCCCAGGGGGAGCCCATTCTCGCCTGGAGTTGCAAAGTGAGTTCCTTCTGTAGGCTTGAGTCAAGACCTCTCAGTCATCTTGGTAATACCAGGTTGGATGCCTAAAGCTACAAGGAAAAGAGCAGAACTCTCAGATTCTAAAAGAGTAACTATGGGAGTCAAGATGGCGACGGGTCAGGAGCGGGGGCGCCAGAAGACGGCGTGAGCCTGAGAGGTGTGTGCTGTGCTGCCAGAGTGCTACTTGCATTTACAAGAGCAACAAAAAATGAATAAGTCTTTGATCAACTAATCTACAACTATAAAAACAGCAACTACAGACTCGAGGTTTAGGGCCAGCATAGAAGAGGATTCCTGGGAGCGCCCAAGACACACTGCGGGACCGAGTGAGCAGCCCAAGGCAGCAGTGGCTGAGGACTGAGACGGTGACAGCGCGGAAACAGAAAGGGAGCTGCTCGGCAGGCTCAGCTCTGAAAAGTGTGAATGGAGTGCTCCTGACCTCGCTTGAACCTGCTGGAGAGCAACTGCGGGCGGGCGCCGGAGTCAACCCGCGCTGGGGGGATTCAAAGAGGAACTGTGTGCTGCGGGCTCCTCCCCCGAGGAGCTCACGCTCCAGTGTGGGAGATAAGACAAGCACACAGATAACTGCAATAACAGGAGGAAGGTGATTAGTCCTGAGAAAGCCCTATACAGTGCTGCAAAGCCACCCAGAGTGACCGGTCATCTATGACTAGCAGAAACCTGAAAGACCTCCTGGGTGGGGCGGTGCCGAGCAGGGGCTTGAAGGCCTGGCTGACAGACGAGAGTTGCAGAAGCCACGCCCCAGCCTAGTCAAGAGCACACAGAGCAGGGAGGTGGCCCGTTAGGGAGGTGGAGGCTCAGCAGAAAACACACACCCTACAGGCCACCTCTGCGAGGTCCAACAGCCCCGCCTAGTGCACACAGAGCAGGGAGATGTCCAGCTAGGGAGGCGGAGACTTGGCAGAAAACACACACCCTATGGGGCCGCCAGGGCATGATCCAGCAGCCCTGCCCAGAACACACGGAACAGGGAGAACTCCTACACAGGAAGTGGAAGCTCAAAAGAGACCACACACCCTGCGGTACCGCCCCATGATCTAGCAGCCCAGTAGAGTCCAAGCTGACCAGAGAGGTGGCTCCCCGGAGAGGCCCAAGACCCGAGACAACCACACACACAAGACACTAGAGGCCAACTGAGCAGTCACAGAGGTAGCCATACCAAATTGACAAACACAAC
>NW_007727319.1:213530-220252 GCF_000696425.1 Galeopterus variegatus | reverse complement strand
AGGCTGTTTTCTCCCAAATGTCCATCATTGGATGAGTGGATACGGAAAATGTGGTATATATACACAATGGAATATTACTCAGCTATAAAAACGAATGAAATACTGCCATTTGCAACAACATGGATGGACCTTGAGAGAATAATATTAAGTGAAACAAGTCAGGCAGAGAAAAAGAAATATCACATGTTCTCACTTATTGGTGGGAGCTAAAAATAAATAAATAAATTCACTCACACACACACAAAAAATAACCGCGGGCGGGGGGGTAGAAGATATAACAACTACAATTTTTTTTGAAGTTGTTACAACAAGCAAACGGAAAGGACATTCTTGGGTGGGAGGCAGGAGAGGGAGGAGGGAGGGAGGTTTCGGTGATGGGCCATAATAGTCAACCACATTGTATATTGACAAAATAAAAATTTAAAGAAAAAAAAAATCTCAGAACCTCTTGTTTTTCTATTTCAAGTTTTCTGAAATACAAAAAGAATGCATACTCATTTCAAAAATTTACAAGCAGATAAAAAATGTAATAATTGCTCACAGAAGTAAGTAGTTAACAAATTAGTATATATCATTTTTTCACGTATATATGTGATTTTTATAAACATAAAATCATATTAAACATACTGCTTTGTAATGCTCCAAAATTACGTAGCCTCCGCACACAAAAAAATAAAAACGGTAGCATGATAACATAACTAATGCAATAGGTTTTTCCTCAGAAAGTTTTAAGAAAGGTTGGGGGCATCAGTACAGATTAAAGGCACAGTGGAGGGGAGCTAGTGAACTCCTGGACTCCTGTCGCAGATTAAGGAATTATGCTGAAGTTTGAGTCCTAAGTCCAGTTCTGCATTGAACATCCTAGAAACAAAGGCTCAATCCTTCTGAGCCTCCAGTTCTTTGCCCACAACATGAAGATAATCATGCACGTGTCTCACAAATGCTCTAACAAAATCAACTTTTTTTTTTTTTTCCTTTTTGTCTTTTTTCGTGTCCGGCAACAGATCGCAACCCTCAGTGTCACTCCCGTACCGGACCGGGACTGGCAACGGAATCACAACCCTCGGTGTTGCACCCGCACCTCACTCAGCCAGTGAGCAGGAACCGGCCTGTATGTGGGATCCGAACCCTCGGCGGGAGCGCCACCGCACTCCCAAGCGGCGCACTGTAGCAGTGAGCCACTGGGCCGGCCCCAAAATCAACTTTTTAATACTCTTTGAGTTTTGGGAAAATAGCTTACATTGTCAACTGCTCATTAATGGTATGATTGCATTACCTGGCTTTAAATTTTAAGCTCTCCTTTTTAGGATACCTTTGCTGAGTCACCCCATGACACTTAATTCATTCCTGCATTCTAACCACTCCTGGATTCTGTTGTTATTGTTATTTTGTTGTTGTTTAAGAGTTTATCAAATTTAACTTACTTGAATAAACATTCCTAATTCTTTTTCATTGATTTTTTTTTTTTTTTTTAATTTCCATGTGTTCAGTATGCCACTTGGGGGCAGGTGCTGGGCTTTACACGGCTTTGGTATTTCCTGCACCATCTCTCTGCTGCCCCTCAGACCCGCCATCAAAGTAATTTTTGTAATGCCCACATCTGTGGTGGATCCTCAGTGTGGGGGGACACTGTTGTCCCACATAAGCCTCCCTTTGTGGGAACTCTTGTGGGAAGTTGTCCAGATGGGAATTGCCAAAATGCTGGGAAATGAATCATGCTGCCAGGAAAGACTGATGCAGCCAGAACCTCCCTGTTGAAGGCTGCCTGAGGCCATTTCATAAGTAGCCTGTGCTGAACTGTAACACAAGGACTGAGGAAAGGCAAAAAAATTCACTCTGCACCACCCTATCCTCAGCCTCCACCTCAGCCTTTATAATGTCCAGTCCTCAGTTTCCATGGGCATGGTACCCCTTTATTTAAAGCATAGTCATTCCCTTGCTCATTTAAGCTCATTCTCTTTACCAAGTACCAAGAAATCTCATGGGCACAACCAGGATCATCTTCTAAAATATAAATGCTAGTCTCCTGAGGACACATTGGATTTTTCAAAACTAAATAAGATTTTTTTTCTCCTCTGACTCTGTACATTTCTTTTCCTTCTAATTCTGATTTTAATTCTTTTTCAAAATCTTCCTTTTTCATTCCCCATACATTCATTTCTCATGAAATGACCTTGAGTCTAAGAAAAAAGTACATGAACAATGCCCAGCCTCACTTGGGAATCCACCGTCAGGCACTGAGGTGGTGCGGGGTCTTTCAAACACGTTGAGGTCTCTGTCCCTCAGGACAGGCCTGGCCCTCTGCCCCCCTCCTTCTCACTCACAACCATTCTGGACCAACCGAGACTCAAGCTTTGAAAATAACAGGCGAGAAAACAGGTGTCTTCCGGAAAGACCGGTGCTTCCCAGATGGGAGAAGCGATTAAAGGGACAGGAAGTGTGACCGCTGCTCCTTGGCAAAGCCAGGGACAGATTGAGAAATGTGCTGTTCTTATGAAAGTGTCAAGGTCATACTAAATGGATGGAAACTATTGTTCATAATAGGCACTTGCACAAATGTGAAACTCTCTTCATGGACCTCTTTAAATTTACCTCAAAACAAAGGGTTGTCAGAGAGGAGCTGGACTGCTGCCCCATGGTGGCTGTGACCACACACACACCACACAAGCCTCCCAGGCCTCGTTCCCGTGCTCCCCCAGGGGCAGCCGACACCTCCTCCCTGCCTTACCCATGTACCACCGGCCTCCAAAGACCCCATTTCAAAACACCCCCAAAGCTAAACAGCATCCCCCCTAAGAAACTAGCCCCTAATTCTTCACCATGAAGCTTTAGGAACAATGACAAAAACAAACTAACTAAATTTATTTTCCTTTAGGGTTCTGCAAGGGTCCAGCCCATCTTAAGACAATATTTTCCAGTCACCTTCCTGCCTTTTCCAAAGAGGACTCTTAGCACACTGACCTCCCCACCTCAGGCTGGCAGGAAAGCTGCCTGCATTCCCTGGGGCATGTCAGGGCCCAGTGCAGGAAGCCACACAAGGTCTCGCCTGTGTTACTCTCGACCTGGTCGGATTATTCACACTCCGTCTTCAATAGGTTGTACGTTCCAGAACCTGGTCCCAGAACATCGGAACCACAGCGACTCCCACCACTAACACCTGGGTTGAGTGTGAGGTTTCCTAGTGGAAGAAGCAAAAAAAAAGGACAAATATTAATCATGAAGGCCCAAAGATGACAAAGTGGTTCTAATGTAAAAATTCGTGATTTTATATATCATCTGGCATTTATAAGTCCCCACATACTGGGAAGATTTAAGTGTATTCCCATTTACAGCCTAAAGTCCTATAAGCTTGGAGGTTCCCAAACCCAGGCACCCATCAGAACCCACTGAGCTGCTTTTTTTGAAACATCAATTCCTAGTTGCTCAGAATAACTAAATCAGAATTTCCAGGAGTGGGGCCTGGAATCTGAATTTTTTTAAAACTCTCTGGAGGGGCTAGTTGCAGAGCCAGATTTGGAAATGGCTGCACTAGATGACCTTCCATGCACCCTTACATAAACCTAGAGACCTATATGAGTTTTTGAGTTTCCATGGAATGTATGGCCAGCCCGACACACACACTAAAATGCACCTCCTTGGGAATAAATGCAAGAAAAAAAAAAGATAAAACAGAAACACAAATTCATTCCCAATATAAGTAGAGACAATTGCAGCCCTGGCTTCCACTTCTGCCCGAGATGACTCTTCCCCAGCTCACAGTGCACAACGCAGCACAGAGGGAGAAAGGCAGTCATTGCATGGTGATGCTTGAAGCAGGTTGCTCTCCATAGAACTGTAGCATGGAAGTACACCCCCTGCCCCATGAGCCACTCTCTACATGGGTGCCCCATATAACTCCTGACCTACTTAGCTCCTGATGAAGTCTGCAAGAAACAGGGTTGCCCTCTCACCTCCTTCAGTCCATGAGGTAGAGGTTCTACATGCTCAATTCATATACACATTTGCTGTGCTCAACACAAAGGCTAACCTCCTCAGGAGAACAAACTCTCTTAGTGGAATGTCTCTGACTTTAACCCAGACCCATGTGGTTCTTCTGCCACAGCACTCTGACTTCAACTCAAATTTAGCACCATTTGGGATGCAAAGGGCAGGTTCAACTTATGCTTTACAGAGATCCATACAGTTTATGACCAAAGAAAGAACAGAAATTATACCATTTTCAAACTGAACTGGACACTTTTTTCTACTCCATAGTTAAAGGTCAGGCCCTCCTCCAAAAAGATCACCCCCCCCAAAAAAAATTCTCTAAATAGTAAAAGGTACTAGAATAGAAGATGCAGAATTCCATTCCCCTTTTCTCTAGGAGCCTACCCTGACCCAGCACGTACATACTTACACTACTTATATACTTAAGGTAAATGTTCAAAGATGTAAGACCAAATAATTATCTTTATGCTCCATCCCTTAAAGAAGAAACAGAGGGTATGACAATGAAAAAAAAAATTACATTATCCAACTCGAGCAATACAAATCTACTGATACTGATTTTAACATCTAACCAAAGAAAAACTGTAATAACAGTAATCACCTGACGTTGGATGGTTCTATTGTTTTGTTCTGTGATAACAACTTGAAAAACAAATTATTTTACAGGCACCTGGCTCGTTGTGCATTACAAATTAAATCTTCATTTATCTATGTGCTCCATAAAAGTTCCTATCCATTGACATCACTTAAAAACACATTGCCCTTCTTCCTAGCCTTGTTAATTTCCAGATGCTAATTAAATTTAAATTCATAAAAATATCTGTTTAGAATGCTGGTCAGTATCATCCTTCAATATCCATTACCCACAGGGCCAGCCCGTGGCTCACTCTGGTGAGTGAGGTGCTAATAACACCAAGGCTACGGGTTCGGATCCCTATATAGGGCTGGCCCGTGGCTCACTTGGGAGAGCGTGGTGCTGATGACACCAAGCCAAGGGTTAAGATCTCCTTACCAGTCATCTTTTAAAATATATATATATATATCCATTACCCACTATACATTCCAGCATATTTACCCACTGTTTTCTGTTTGCTTTTTCATCTATATGCCTCAATATCAAGGGACAGACTGGGGCTTTAACCTGGAATTCAATCTCTCTTCCATTTTGATTCTACCCAAGTTGTCCCCTCTGCTTGATGCCTCTGTAAGCAACTTTCTTTCAAATCATTGCTGAGAAGAATGACTTCCAGATAAGAGCACTTAAATATGAAACAGCAGGATAATGAAGGAATACTGGGAGAAAGCTATATTTCAGCCCCTTTTCATCAGACCATTACACAAAAAGAGAAGACTTTCGATCTCTAGAGATCCACAGTCACTTATTTATTGCCCTAAGAAGGCTGACAGACAGTCTGAAAGCCACGCAGATAATAAACGGCATTGCTCACGAGCAGCACCTAACATAAACCATGCTACCATCTCACAGTGGCGTCCCAAAGGCCTGGGAGAGAACTCAAAGGATCAGCCAGCTGGAATATGATATGCACGTTCTGCTTTCTCACCAATGCAAGTTCTCACCAGTGGGCAAATACAGAAAAAAGAGAGAAAAGAGCCCTGCTTCAAGACGGCTGTGTTGGGCTCAGCCCTCTGAGTCTGCACAGAGGCGGCTCTGCTCCGGCCTGCCTTTCTCAGCTGGCGAGATGCTCCTTCCTCAGGAACCTACACTGTGCCTCCAGATGCGTCTGTCCCACATAAGCAGGTCCAGGCTTCCAAGCCCATTTTAACGGAGACAGGCAGCGCATCCCCACGGGCACAATGACCCTCTGCATCAGTGTATAAGCAAATGCTCAACGAAAATAAAAACAGATTGTGGTACCCACTTCACCTGCTTTGAACCCAAGAAAAGGGAGAGATGAACACGCTGAGTCACAGTTCTACCATGACAGAGGCACCCCTGCCCTGCCAGCATTTATCACAAAGCTCAACACACTTGTCTGTAAAAAGCCAGATAGCAAATATTTTAGACTTTGCAGGCCACGTAAAATCTCTGTCATTTATTATTATTATTATTATTATTATTATTATTATTATTCGCCTGCCTTTCTCAGCTGGCGAGATGCTCCTTCCTCAGGAACCTACACTGTGCCTCCAGATGTGTCTGTCCCACATAAGCAGGTCCAGGCTTCCAAGCCCATTTTAACGGAGACAGGCAGCGCATCCCCACGGGCACAATGACCCTCTGCATCAATGTATAAGCAAATGCTCAACGAAAATAAAAACAGATTGTGGTACCCACTTCACCTGCTTTGAACCCAAGAAAAGGGAGAGATGAACACGCTGAGTCACAGTTCTACCATGACAGAGGCACCCCTGCCCTGCCAGCATTTATCACAAAGCTCAACACACTTGTCTGTAAAAAGCCAGATAGCAAATATTTTAGACTTTGCAGGCCACGTAAAATCTCTGTCATATATTATTATTATTATTATTATTATTATTATTATTATTATTATTCTTTTTTTTTCTTGCTACATATTTAAAATGCAAAAACCATTCTTAATAAAAACAGGCCACAGGCTAAATTTGGCCTATGAGCTGTAGTTTGACAACCCCTATCTTGTTATAAAATACAAAGTACAGGGCCAGCCCGGTGGCGCACTGCTACAGTGCACCGCTTGGGAGCGCGGTGGCGCTCCCGCCGAGGGTTCGGATCCCACACCCACACCGGCTCCCGC
>NW_007727319.1:197098-213520 GCF_000696425.1 Galeopterus variegatus | reverse complement strand
GGGCAACGCCGAGGGTTGCGATCCCATTGCCGGTCCCGGTCCGGTGCGGGCGCGACACTGAGGGTTGTGATCCGTTGCCGGACACGAAAAAAGACAAAAAAAAGGAAAAAAAAAAAATACAAAGTACAAATTGTTTGAGTTCCTCAGATTCATGTAATATATAAACCCCTTTTAAAGAAAAAAGAATCCTTGTTGTCCTCTAAGAATACATTCACAGACCCTTGGAAGCCACAAATCACAAACCAAGAACTGCATTAAAATTGACTCTGACTTTAAGGAATTTCGTATCACCGATGCAGATGGACATCCAACATAAACTAGCAGTTTTCAGTTATAAGGCAGTGGCCAGAGGGTCTAAAATCACCTTATATTAATGTCTTTAGATTGCATTTGAAATGAAAAATCAACCTTTAAAAATTATTAGCTAAAATATAGTTGTGCTCTCCCAGAGGTCTATAGTCAATACCACACATTGAACGTGTAATTTATAGAGGGGAGAGTGAAGCCACATTGCCATCAATGGCAAAACTCTGGTTAACATGGCCATGAACTCACTTTTTTAAAAACGTGTGGTAAAGTAATAATTGGAAGCATCATCCACCTGTTTCTTTCTTCTCTCCATCTCTCCACATCTTGCCCCTCTCCACCTCACACTTCCAACCTGTTTGAATTGACTGCTATTCCTTGGAGCTATGAGGAAGTGGGGGTGATAATAGTTGGCATGTAAAGAACAGAGGGCCAGTACTCCTAATTCTCAGCTCCTAAGTTCAAAAAACCTTGATCCACATAAAAGACTGGCAATGACTGAAAGTCAATGAGTTCTAGATGAGCCAAGTTTTTCCATTTTCTGCACCAGCCCCTCATTTCAGAGTAAAGAATTCTTTGAGTTAAGATAAGAAAAGAAGTTTGGAAAAAGGCATAAGGGGACTTAGAAAGTTAGACATGAGTATCAGAGTGCATCAGGGGGAATAATGAAATCTAAATTAAAATTTGGGGATCCCGGGCTGAGCCCATGGCACACTCGGGAGAGTGCGGCGCTGGGAGCGCAGCAGCGCTCCTGCTGCGTGTCCGGATCCTATATAGGGATGGCTGGTGCACTCACTGGCTGAGCGCGGTGCGGCCGGTCTCAAAAAGGACAAAAAAAAAAATTGGGGGATCCCGAGGTAGTTGATTTGTGCCGTGATTCCAACCTAAAATTTTGAAAGGCTGCTGTCTCATAGGTGTACTCTGCCTGTAAGTACATGAGATGAGGGTGGAGGCAATGGAAACAGACCCAGGGATGACACAGCCAACAAGGACTCTAAAAAAACTACTATGAATATGTTCAGGTATTTAAAGGTAAATATGTATAGAATGAGTGAGCCACTGAGTGATCACATAATGAGTGATCTCAACATATAAATAGAAACTGTTGGATAAAACAATGGATATTCTAGAACTAAAAAAAATATAATATTCAAAATAAAAAATTCACTAGATGGATTTTTCAGCATATGGATCACTATAGAAGAAAGGATCAATGATCTTCAACATGGATAAATAGAAACTAGAAATTGAAGCACAGAAAGAAAAAAGGCCAAAAAATAAATAAATAAATAAACACAGCTTCAAATGACCCATGAGACGATATCAAGTAGTACAACATTTATGTTATGGAGTCAGAGAAAGAGAAGGAGAATGGAGTAATATAAAAATATATATATATATGTACAACATATTTAAATAACAATGAAATTATGACAAAAAATTCTCAAATTTGATTTTTAAAAAATATATCAACCCACAGATCCAATAAACTTGGCAAACCCCGAACAGGATAAGCATAAAGAAAACTACACCTATTCACATCATAGCCAACTACTAGAAACCAAAGAGAAAGAGAAAACTTCTAAAGCAGGCAGAGAAAAAAAGATTCATTACATATAAGAGAACAGCAATAAAGATTACTACTGACTTATCAGAAACAATGCAAGCCAGAAGACAATGCGATGACGTCTTTATAAAGTGCTCGAAGAGAAAAACTGTCAACCTAACATGTTATATCCATCAAAATAATCCTCCAAAATGAAGGAAAAATCAAGATATTTTGAGATTTGAGAGAATTGGTGCTCAGCATATATGTGCTACAATTAGAAACGTTAAAAGGATGTTCTTTAGGGTGAAAGGAAATCATACCAGGTAGAAATTCAGTTCTACACAAACAAATGAAGAATTCCAAAAATGATAAGCGTGTAGGTTAGGATACAGAAGCATTTTTCCTTGTTTCTTAGTTTCCTTAAAAGACAATTAAATGATCCAACAACAGATGAATGGATAAACAAAATTATCCATCTAGTGGAATATTATTTAGCCTTAAAAAGGAATGAAGTTCTCATACATGCTACAACATGAATAAATCTTGAAAACATTATGCTAAGTGAAATAAGCCAAACACAAAAGGACAAATATTGCATGATTTCACTTTCAAAATAGGCAAATTCATAGAGCCAGGAAAGTACATCAAATGCTACCAGGGTCTGGGAGGATGGAGAATGGGAAGTTATTGCTTAATAGTTGCAGAGTTTCTGTTTGGGGTGATGAGAAAGTTTTGGAAATAGATCGTGGTGATGGTTGCACAACATTGTGAATGTAATTCATGTCACTGAAATGTACACTGTATATGTATACAAATATAAAGTCACGTGCCACATAATGAAGTTCAATCAACAACAGACCACATATATGACAATGGTGGTATATGGCCTTACCATATAGCCTAGGAGTGTAGAAGACTATATCATCTAGGTTTGTGTAAGTGCATTCCATGATGTTCACACAATGACAAAATCACCTGATGCATTTCTCACAATGTATCCCCACCATTAAGTGATACATGACTGTGTATAACCATAATTTTTTAAGTTAATAATACAATATACTTAAAACCATTTAATTATATACTTTAAATGTGTAAATTGTATAGTATGTAAATTTATATCCCAAAAAGTTGTTTTTAAAAAAACAATCGAATGTATAATACAAAAATAACAATGTATTGCTGTGTTTATTAACATAGGTAAAAGTAAAATGCAGTGCAATAGCACAAAGGATGAGGGAAGTAAACAGAAGCTTACTACTGTAAGATTCTTATGTTTGTATGAAGTAGAATAATATTAACTGAAGGCAGACTGTGACAAGCTTAGGGTGCACATGTAATTCTTGGAGCAATCACATGCATACATACATACATATTAGCAACAACAAAAAAGTAAGCAAAAATACTGGAGCCATCTTTTCAAAACCATCCAGGGTCTTGGGTGTTAAACTTTGTTATGGAAAGTACTTTACTCCTAACTCACCTTCTTCAAGAAACACTGCAATATTGTCTGCTAAAGCAGAGTGTATTAGTCCATTTCTGTTGCTTATAACAAAATTTCTGGAACTGGGTACTTTGTAAGAAAACAAAATGTATTGCTTACAGTTTCACAGGCTGGGAAGTCTAAAGTCCAGGAAAAACATCTGGTGAGGTCTTTTGTGGTGGTGACTTTACAGCAATGCAGGGGTCTCACATGGCAGAAAATGATGGGGCACAGAGAAAGAGAGAGCTCTTCATGCACTCTCCTTTTAAAGCCCTCAGAACCACACCAATGACCACCATTGAACCATCAACTTAATCTCCTCTTCAAGCCCCTAACTTTCAATTCCTGTAATAGGATTTCCCATCCTCAACAGTTAGGGTGGGGATTAAGTTTGGGGAGGACATTCAAACCAAAGCACAGAGCTTCCCAAATGTGTGTCAGAGCTCATTGGTGTGCCACAAATGGGTGCAGCTGTTCTGCAAGATATTCATCCTCTCAGCCTTGGAGGTGACAAGAGGGCAAGTGGGGTGACCAAAGCCTACAAGCAGTCATCTCTGGCTTCAAGCAGTCTCTAGCTGAGAGCCTCAGTAGCTCTTCAGAAAGTGGCCAGAGCTGAGCAGAATCCAATGGCATGCCACATGTTCCCTGGAGGCAGCAACCTCAGAAAGTGTCAGCTAGGCTTCATCTACCTGCTATAATGCACTAAGGACAGCCAAGGAGGTCTCCACCCCTGGGCATCTACAGAGCACACAACCTCTACAGAGCATGCCTCTGTCATAGTTAACAAAGAGCTCTTGGAGCTACTGGGCAATTTCATGTTCCATGTGCCCAGGGAATTCAGCATGCAGCCCAGAGTGCAGTCGGCAGTGGAAGTCAGCTGGAGTGGCAGGAGAGCTCCCCAGAGACACAACTCTAGGAAGGACCCCAAATCTCCACTTTTGTGTACATCAGATATTTCTCCCCATTCATGGCTAATGTGTCATTTTAGTAGTGTCCAAGTTAACTGCGATTGCTCTAACCATGTGTGCAGTTGATATGCAAAAGTTTTATAGGATTAAAAAATCCATAAGAAGGCTTAATAATGTATTTGTCAATAAAAATAAAGGAAGAGCTGCCAAATCCTATAAATATAATTTCAGCTGTACTAAAATCATTGTTTAAAAAGTATTTTTAGGGCCAGCCTGGTGGCGCACGGGAGAGTGGCGCACAGCGGCGCTCCCGCTGAGGGTTCGGATCCCATGTGGAGACCAGTTCCCGCTCACTGGCTGAGCGCAGTGCGGGCGTAGCACCGAGGGTTGCGATCCCGTTGCCGGTCAGTAAAAAAGACAAAAAAAAAGTATTTTTAATGTTTTGTCACTAATAGTGGAATTGCTGGATCATATGGAAGTTCTATCTGTAGTTGTTTAAGGAACCTCCATACTGTTCTCCATAGTGGCTGTACTAATTTACAGTCCCACCAACAGTGCAAGAAGGTTCCTCTCTCTCCACATCCTCACCAGAATTTGTTATTCCCTGTCTTTTTTATAATAGCCAGTCTGATTAGGGATATATCCAGAGGATTGGAAAACATCAGGTCGAAGGGATACCTGCACTCCCATGTTTATTGCAGCTCTATTTACAGCTCTATTTAATAGCTCTATTTATTGCAGCTCTATTTAATAGCAAGGTGATGGAACCAACCTAGATGTCCATCAGTGGATGACTGGATAAGGAAATTGTGGTATATATACACAATGGAATACTACTCAGTCATAAAAAAAAATGAAATTCTACCATTTGCAGCAATGTGGATGAACCTGGAGAAAATTATTCTAAGTAAAAAACCCAGGTACAGAAAGAGAAATACTACATGTTGTCACTCATAACTGGGAGCTGAATCCATAAATAAACAAATGAACAATAAAGAGAGACAGAGAAAAAGAAACAATGACAGTAATATGTTGAACTTTTAGAAAACTAGAGGTGGATAAGGGGAGGGAATAGGAAGAAGAAGGGGGGCTAATGAGGAATTGATCAATGGACACAAAGAATGATGGCATATTGTAATGATGAATAAGGTAACTACACTGATCTAACCACCAGATGTTGTACACAATTACTGAAAATCAACGCTGTACCCCACATGTATGTATAAAAAATAAATAAATAAAAATAAAATTTTTAAAAATGTTTTGTCACTTAATTGTGTAAGCAGTTTTTTTTTTGTCTAGTGACTATCATAATTGAAGAAATCGTGATTTTTGTTTTGATTAGGAATTACACATAACCATCTCAAACATAAAATATGAAATCAAAACATTATGTTTATTTAAGCAAGATCAAGCTTCTCATTTTAAACTTCAGAAAGATTTTATTTGTAAGATTTATATGTCATATTTAATACCTTCTGTAATGCTTTTTACTTCCTTGCTCTTATCATAATTATAACATATATATAAACAGAATTTTTAACCAAGACCTATGTAAACACTCACAAATTCCCGTAGTTTATCCCTATGTGCTGTACAAATAACGTGACAAAAGTTGGACACTAGTAGAATGTAAGGCTGCCAGGTCTGAAATTACTATAGCCATTCAGTTACGGGGTGGGGAGGGGGGTGTCCCTGGATAAAGGATAAAGAATAAAGCTCACACCCTGGAAAGCAGATCAAGAGATGGACAATGTCCTAGTCTATTCAAGCTGCTGTAGCAAAACACCATAAATTGGGTAGCTTATAAACAACAGAAATTTATTTCTCACAGTTCTAGAGGCTGGGAAGCCCAAGATCAAAGTGCCAGCATGGTCACGTTCTGGAAGGGCCCTCTTCCAGGCTGTAGACTGCTGACTTCTCACTGCATCCCCACATGGCGTAAGGGGCAAACAAGCTCTCTGGGGTCTCTTTTATAAGGGCACTAATCCCATTTGTGAGAGCTCTGTCCTCATTACCTCCCAGAGGCCCCACCTCTTAAAACCATCAGTTTTGGGGGGACACAAACATTCAGACTATAGCAGAGAGAAACCAAGATCACGTGAAATTATTTGTGGTAATGTGAGTGTATTTCCAATGCAAAAGAACGTTTTCAAATCAATATGAATGCACCATTAGAGCAGTTACACTGTGGCTAGCTTTGACCCTACTAAAAGGGCAGTGTCAAGGCTCAGAGAAGATATCCCAAAATAGGCTGCCTTGACATGATGAGTACTTTGAACTGAAAGAAATTGGAAGGACCTCAGAAGCAGGGTCTCTCTGACCTTCTCCTGCCCTCCTGTCTCCCTCCCTTTTTCTCCCCCAAAGCAAGTCATAAAAACTAGAACTCCTCTTGCCCTAAGGCAGGCCATAGAAACTAGAGCTCCTCTTCCCCAGAGCAAGCCATAAAACCTAGAGAGATCACTCTCTCCCTTCTCCCTTCTCCCATGAAAACCCTCATTACAGGGGGGTCCTGCCCTATACCCAGGAAGAAGGAATGCCAGGAAGAATCTAAACAGACAGGACTTGCTGGGTTTCTCCCTCAGTCTGTTACCATTAGATCACACCCTTTTGCCAATCACATTTCTACATGGCTGTCCATTCTTCACCGAAGCTATGCATAGAAATAGACAGTTTTCCCTGGGCCTTTGGGACTTTATCTTAGTCTACTTTGTGCTGCTATAATAGAGTATTTGAGACTGGGTAATTTATAAAAACAGAGATTTATTCCTTATGGTTCTGGAGTTCAGAAAGTCCAAGTCTGAGGGGCCCGCGTCTGGCGAGGGCTTTCCTGCTGTCTCATCCCATAGCAGAAGATAGAAGGGTAAGAAGGCATGCATGAGAGTGTAAGAGAGCTAGAGCGAGAGCTAGACAGCAAGAGCAACAGAGAGAGAGAGAGAGAGAGAGAGCAGGGGCCAAACTCACCCTTTACCAGGAACCCATTCCCACAATAATGGCATTAATCCATTCATGAGGGCAGATCCCTCATGACCTAATCACTTCTTAAAAGTTCAACCTCTCGGGCCGGCCCGGTGGCGCACTGGAGAGTGCGCCGCTTGTGAGCGCAGTGGCGCTCCTGCCGAGGGTTCGGATCCCATGTGGAGACCGGTTCCGCTCACTGGCAACACCGAGGGTTGCGATCCCATTGCTGGTCCCCGGTACGGGCGCAACACCGAGGGTTGCAATCCTGTTACCGGTCAGTAAAAAAGACAAAAAGGAAAAAAAAAAAAGTTCAACCTCTCAACATTGTTGCATCAAGGATTAAGTTTCCAAAACATGAACTTTGGGGGACACATTCAAACCATAGCAGTCTTCATTTCTGAAGTTTTCTGTGTTAGGTAAATTAAATAAATTGTTATGCTTTTCTCTTGTTAACTTATCTTTTGTTATAGGAGTATTGACCACGACCCTCACCATGGGTGAGACAAGGTAACTCACCATTCTGTCCCCACAGCAGTTTGAGTCAGATTTTCTGTCCCTGGCAACCAAAAATGTTCTAAATGATTCAATCCTGGTGGGAAGGGGTCTTGTAATCTAGGTAGCAGATACACTTGCAAGTTACGTTCTCAGAAAGGCAGCCACTATTAGCAAGAGAAGTTAATCAGCAGTCAGCAAACTTTTTATGAAAAGGACCAGAGAGTAAATATTTTAGGCTTTATGGGCTACACGGTCTCTGTTGCAAATATTCAACTGGTCTATAGCACAGAAGCAGCCATAGACAATATGTAAAAGACATAAAACTGTGAACACTGAAATTTGAATTTTGTGTAATTTTCACATGTCCTCTATTGCCCTCCCAGGGCAGGAACGTTCACAGGTCTCCTGGCTTCAACTACAAGGAGGGCAAACAAAGTGGAAGGGACTTCCCAGCTTTCCTCCAAGGCTAACTATGATTGGATAGGAAAACAGCCAAACAGGAACAGTGAAGAAACGCCTTACTCATCTTCTGAACTCCAGGTGTTTTTGTGATAGGCTATGCATAGGGTTATATTCTTTCTGGAGACAGATTCTTCCTGCCATGCCCCTCCAGACATTTCAGGACTCAGAGATAAGATTATAATTCTTTGTTAAACCCTGAATATTCTTGCACAATGAGATCCACAGAGGTGTCATATCAATCTTTCCACCACATGAAGACATTGAGGGGAAAAACCTTCTTGGCTGGTAGGCAGCAGAAATCCTCTGAACTGGTAGGATTGTCCTCAAACATAGGGAAAAGAAGCCTTGGGGTAGGTAAAAAAGGCAGAAGTACATTCCTTTCCTCCCTGGAATTAGACTATGGGTGGTGAAGAAGGAAGATTATCACCTAACACAGGTCCTTCTGAAACAGTCAGGGGTCTTTGGGGGATACAGAGCTTTGACTTGATCATAATTAGAAAAAAAGTGGGGGAGGAACAAAGACAGCATATTTCAAAAACATAGTGTTGCCAGATTTAAAAAAAAAATAAAATTACATCCAGTTGAATTTGAATTTCAGATAAACAACAAATGATCTTTTAGTGTAAGTATGTTCCAAGTATTGTATTCCGTGTTCTATCTGGCAACTCTACAGGCTGTGGTGAAGTAAGGAGCTGAGGTCTCCCAGCTCTGTCTGCAAAGAGAAATTGGGATTTTGGTGAGCTGTGGCTTCTTGGGGGCCCCAAATGGCTGCCTGGAGCTTCTAAGGACTCATCAGTCATCCCTTTTTAGTTCTGATCTCTTACATTGAAGGGGTGCAATTTCCTACTCTTTGTGTGGAATAAACAATTGCCATTTGTAAAGGCATTTTGTGACTATGAGGCTTTTATGCCATGTAGGTAAAAGCCTGTGGCCCAATATCTTAGAAAAGCATGGAAGATAAGGCTATGGCAATAACCTTCACCTATTCCCTCTATCTCTTTGTCTCTCTGTTTCCCTCCTCTCTATTCCTCCACCTCCCCTCCACCCCTCTGCTATCTCCCCTTCTTCCTTTACTCCTCTCTCTCTCTCTCATCTCTATCTCTATTCCTATCTATACCTCTATCTCATTCCACATTTTGGGTACAATCTCAACTAGTTCCTACTTAAATCCCTTCTCAAAGATTTGAGGAACCTCAAAAATGGGCTACTTTTTTCCCAAAGACAGATAAATTCCTATTAAATCCCCACTGAGTTCCAAAAGAACTGATTGATTTCTTTCACTGACTGAAACAAGGATCTGCCTTCATCCAGCCTTGAACTAGCTATTCCCAAACTATAAATGTTCAATTATTTCCCAGACAGCAAATGCACATTTTGCTTCCTCCATGCTATATATTTTCTGTGGTTTGCTTATAGTTTGCTAAATACATTCAGACACTCTATTTACCTCTAGCCAAAACTCTGAGACCTTTATGTGACTTCTCGCCCTCTAGGAGCAGCACAGATAAATCACTGCTCAACCATTTAGCACACAAAGAGAAGATTTCAATTTTCCAAATAGGGCCATTTGTTTAATTTATTAGGAAGTTGTGGAAATGATGCTAATGTAGACTGGGAAAGAGCACCAAGCCCTTCAGGTTTTATCTCCCCTCTGATGGAACAGTCCAAATGTTCTTGCCAGTTTCTCTTTTGAAAATGCATGAGCCTTCTATTCCTTCAACTGGGTGGTAGGCTCATGAGTGTGTTCACTATATTGTTATTCTGTATACCTTATACAGAAATCAAAAATAGTCTTGGTATCTATTCATTTTTTAATTTAAAAAAAACAATTTTTTAAAATGCAAATTCCATGCACCCTCATCTCTCAAGAAAGAAATAAAATGCCTTAACGTTTATGTCAACTGGAAAAGCTACCTTATACAGAAATCAAAAATAGTCTTGGTATCTATTCATTTTTTAATTTAAAAAAAACATTTTTTAAAATGCAAATTCCATGCACCCTCATCTCTCAAGAAAGAAATAAAATGCCTTAACGTTTATGTCAACTGGAAAAGCTATCATTTTGCAGAAAGTAAGTCAGAGAGTATGATATTCTTCACAGGTGGTTAAATTAATTTTATACCCAAGATACCAATCATTACACTAGGAAATTGGAACCCTGAGTTCTAATCCCAGCTTTGTCCATAGATAAGTCCATCATTAGTCAATAAGTTTCTCAAAGACAGAGACTGTGTCCTGTCCATTGTTTCCCCCTAATTAATTTTTAACAAATAAATTATACATGACCTTCATGTATATGATCTAGATGGAGTCCCGCTTGGAGCTCTTCAGTCCTTTCTCCCACCAAAACATAACCACTATTATAATCTCACATGTATCTTTACCAGGCTGTTTGCCATAAAAAAATACACAGTATTGATTTTTTTCTGGTCTCTTTCTTTCATACAATGGTCATTGAGTCCATATAACTCTACAACTTGCTCTTTTTACTTTACAATATTTTTCAGATCAATCCATATTGATGTGCATAGCTCTTATTTTTGTCCTCTGAATTTCTGTGTAATATCTCACCATATAAACATACCACTTCCTATCTATCCCTGATAAGGAAGATTTAGACTGTTTCCAATTTTCCTTAATACAGGGCTGCAGTCAGCCTTTTGCATTCTCCTTGCATGTATGCCCATTTCTCTAGAGCAGATGCCTAAAGAGGAAGCACTGGGTCAGAGGATACAGAAGTTGTTTATCTTAAGAGGTACTATCAAATCGTGCTCCCACCAAAGTCAGGGATCATTTTACCATTTACGACAGAAGCACAGAAGAGTAGCCCTTTTCTTACAACTCAACAATACTAGATATTAATATACTTTCCATTTTTGCTAAACTAGTAGGTAAAAATAAAGTATCTTGTGGTGATTTTAGTTTGCATTTCTCTACTAGCTTAGTGAGGGTGAACACCTTATCAAACGCTCTTTAGCCTTC
This sequence comes from Galeopterus variegatus, assembly GCF_000696425.1. Classification (NCBI taxonomy): domain Eukaryota; kingdom Metazoa; phylum Chordata; class Mammalia; order Dermoptera; family Cynocephalidae; genus Galeopterus; species Galeopterus variegatus. The sequence continues at coordinate 202,374 of NW_007727319.1, read as the reverse complement.
TATGTTTTCCTCTTCTGTGAATCCCATATTTATATTATTTACCAATTTGTTGGTTAATTTGTTCTTTTCTTACTGATTTGTAGAGTTCTTTATACATTCTGCACACTAATTCTCTGTTACACATGTTGCTTTTTTTTTTTTTTTTTTTTTTTTTCCTCGCTTTTTGGATCACCAACACCTTGCAGAATGCCTGGTTCATAGTAAGAGGTAGTAACTATTTGCTGACTACATGAATAAATTATGTGGCATAAAAGCCATATATTGGACAATCACTCTGTGGCTCACAACAGTACTATGGTATTTCCATTATTTAGCTATAAAGACCAGGCAAGTGGGTACATTAATATGAGCCATTAAATGGTGTTCCCTACTCACTTCTGAATCCCCAATTCTTAAGGCAGAGCCTTCTATAGAATTACCACTCAATAAGTGCTGAATAAATTAAAGACTAAAACGGAGAAATCAAAAGAGCCTCCTTCCTCTCACATACCTGAGAAGCCAATTTTCCATCTCATAATAAGGTAGATTAACAAAAAATCATAATCAAATCTGGCATGCAGCCAGTATAGAAGAATGTATTCCATCTCTGCTCCACTCAAAGTCTCTTGATCTCCATAGCAAAAATAGAAAATTAGAGCCAGAGTGGATACCTCACAGGAAAAGCAAATGGAAACAAAATAAATACTCCAAGTCACTTGACTCATTATAGAGAATTCTTGCTAAAATCAGATGCTTCGTCCACTGCTTCTTTCAATGGGGATGAGGGAAAGGACTGGAGGGCAGGACTGCCCTGCCCTTTGCTTGTCTCTTCATTTCCTCCCTTCACCTGCCATCTCTCCACTTCAAGGTGCTCCCTATTTTTTTCTTTCCAGATTGTTGTTTTTTTCTATAAGGTGGTGATCCCTGGATTTTCCTGGATTGACATGATTTCTGTTGAAAAACTCACAGCAGAAATGCCACCCACATTTATATACATATAAATATGCTTCTTTTCTTTTGCTTTCTTGATCCATCAGGGCTCTATGAAGAGATTTGGTTTAATTATTTCTAGCACTTTGCCCATCAAAATATGCCATTCTTCAAAGGGATGAAAATCTGCCTCCTCCTGTGCAATTGAGGTTTTCATTTGAATCCTGTTGTCCTGGAAACAAGTGAGTTTCATTGAACATACACCCACCACAATAGTTAAAACATCAGGTAAAGGTACAACACCCCCGCAATCCATTCCCTGTCTTGCCCAACTCACAGGTTGGTTGGCTGCTGGAGTGGAAATGGAGTGTGAGCCAAGACATCTGGATTCTAGCCTTACCTTCAGTCCTACCCACTTGGTTCTAGGCAAGACACATAACCTTTGAGCCTCTATTTTCATATGAAAAAATGGAAATAATATACCACCTCTTCCATCTATCTCAGACTCATCAGAAAAATTGAAGGAGAAGATAGATGTGAAAAAGCACTTTGGAAACCGTAAAAAGCTAAAAAACAAAAAAATGCAATCACATACTTGGATTACTATTTTCTTCTTGCTAAAAACAAATCATGAGATTTTAGCTCAGGTATGTGTAAATAAATTCTGCAGGTATTATCTTTTCTTAATGGTAAAACTGACCAGCTTTAAATACCTAAGCAACTGTGACCTGAAAATGACCATTGAGGACCAATGGTTACTCACAGTTTGGTCCATTATGCTAAATGAAAAGTAACTGCACACAGAGAGGAGGCAGACATGTGTGCCTGTTGTTGACTGCTCAGTGTGGAGTAGTAGGAATAACCTAACAGTACTTTTGTTTCAGTCATCTCTGACTGCATAACTAACCACCCCAAAACTTAGGAACTTCAAACAATTCTCTTCTTTTGCTCACGATTTTGTAAATTAGAGATTCAGGAAGGTCTTCACTGGGACAGCTCATCTCTGTTACCTGTGCTCTCAGCTGGGGCAGCTGGGGCTAGAGGAGCTGCTTCTGAGATGGCTTCTTCACTCACATGTCTGACTCCTCAATAGTGCTCCTTGGCTTCTCTTTCTCCCCACACAGTGTCTCAACTTCCAACACCTCTCCACATGGTTGAGGGTTCTCACAGCATTGTGATCTCAGGGTAGATGCCCTTTTTACATGGTGTCTGGCTTCCAAGAGGCAGAAAGCAAAAGCTGTTAGGCCAGTTAAGGGCTATGCCTGGAAATCACACCGCATCACTTCTGCCATGTTCTATTGGTCAAAGCAGAAACAGGGCCTGCCCATATTCAAGGGGGTGGAGAAATCAACTGCACATCTTAATAGTAGAGTGGCAAAGTCACATTGCAGAAGAGCATGTGGAATAAGAGATACTATTCCAGCCATCTCTGGAAGATACTTTGCCATATCTTCCTTGGCATTTGTCAACCCTAGCAAAGCATCCCCCAGTTGAGTCACACCAAGACTAAAAGTATCAAGTCAATAAAGCACCTACTGTGACTTTGACCATTTCTAGACCTTGGAGCTGTCTAGGAGCCAAAGGAGCACCTGGAGATCCGATGTATGCCCCTGGGAAACTCCAGTCTGGATCACTCACATCTGCAACCAGATGTGGTACCCCAGGCCTCTGCACATCTAAGCACATTTCTAAGAGCACCTTGAACACAGAAACCAGTCCAGTATCATGAAAAATGTGATAAAAAAGACTACGTTTCTGTCTTGCTACACACATTTAACATGTTCATGATCATAGGTTAACTACATAACCTCTCTGAGTCAGTTTCCTCATTTGGACAATAAGGGACTTATACCTCTACTAATTTGCATTCCCATAATTGTTGAGTTATCAAATTAAATAATGTATGAGCATGCTTCTTAGGTTGCAAAGCAGTATATCAATGTCAATTATTACAGCAGAGAAGCAATAGAGGCAGATTCTTGCTTTGCCTCTTCATGGATGTGTGACTCTAAGCAAGTTTACTTAAACACGTTGTGCCTCCATTTCATCTTCCAAGAAGTCTGGTTTGATATACCAGATTTTAAGCATATCTCACAAGTCAGCATTTAAATGCAAAAATGCCACCTACCAAGAGAAAATGAAGGCACATTGTAGCCACTATTGGGTAGACCTAAAGGTATGAGGTTTTTTCATTTAAAATATTAAGCCAAACATGAGGTTGCTAACAGAATAAGGTGTGTCCCATAAAAGAGTGCATATAACATATAGTGATGTAGAGAGGGCTCTGGAACCAGACTTGTGGATTTATATTTTGATTCCACCTTTGATCTGCTGTGTGACCTAGTGCAGAATATGTAATTTCTGGCCTCTATTTCCTCATCTATAAAATGAAGGTAATTATGTAACCTTCCTCATAGGGTTGTTGTAAGGATTAAATGACTCAACGCAGTGAACCTGTATATAAAAACATAATAAGCATTAATAAATGTAAGCTATTATTATTAATCTTATTCTTTTTATATTTGCTATATATCTGTTATGGTCACCCTACTAAAACGGGAGGGATCCCCACCCAAAGTTTGGTTTGAATGTCAAGATTGATGATGCCACACACACATCAAGAGGGTATGTTCACTGCAGAGTTCTACCAAACCTTCAAAGAGGAACTAATACCAATTCTCTACAAACTATTCCCAAAGATTGAATCAGAGGCCATTCTCCCAAATTCATTCTATAAGGCAAACATCACCCTGATACCAAAACCAGACAAACATACATCAAAAATAGAAAACTACAGGCCAATATCCTTGATGAATATAGATGCAAAAATCCTCAATAAAATACTAGCTAACAGAATACAGCAACACATATGCAAAATTATACACCATGATCAAGTGGGATTCATCCCAGGGATGCAAGGTTGGTTCAACATATGCAAATCAATAAATGTGATAGACCACATCAATAAAAGCAAAGACAAAAATCATGTGATCATCTCTACAGATGCTGAAAAAGCATTTGACAAAATTCAACATTCATCCATGATAAAGACTGTCTACAACTTAGGTACAGATGGAAAGTATCTCAACACAATTAACGTCATATATGATAAGCCCACTGCCAATATCATCCTAGGCCATTCTCCCAAACTCATTCTATGAAGCAAACATCACCCTGATACCAAAACCAGGTAAAGATACAATTAAAAAAGAACACTACAGGCCGATATCCTTGATGAATATAGATGCAAAAATCCTCAATAAAATACTAGCTAACAGAATACAGCAACACATATGCAAAATTATACACCATGATCAAGTGGGATTCATCCCAGGGATGCAAGGTTGGTTCAACATATGCAAATCAATAAATGTGATAGACCACATCAATAAAAGCAAAGACAAAAATCATGTGATCATCTCTACAGATGCTGAAAAAGCATTTGACAAAATTCAACATTCATCCATGATAAAGACTGTCTACAACTTAGGTACAGATGGAAAGTATCTCAACACAATTAACGTCATATATGATAAGCCCACTGCCAATATCATCCTGAATGGGGAAAAGCTGAAAGGTTTTCCCTTAAGAACAAGAACCAGACAAAGATGCCTACTCTCACCCCTTCTGTTCAACATGGTGTTGGAAGTACTAGAGCAATCAGAGAAGAGAAGGAAATAAAGGGCATCCAGATTGGAAAAGACGAAGTCAAACTGTAAAGCAGATGATATGATCCTATATATTGAGCAGCCCAGAGCCTCCACAAAAAATTCTCTTAGAGTTGATAAATGATTTCAGCAAAGTTGCAGGATACAAAATCAACACACAAAAATCAGTAATATTTCTATGCTCCAACAGTAAACATGCAGAAAAAGAAATCAAGAAAGCTAGCCCATTTACAATAGCCACCAAAAAAAAAAAATAAAATAGTTAGGAATAAAGTTAACCAAGGATGGGAAAAATCTCTATGAAGAGAGCTACAAACCACTGTTGAGAGAAATTAAAGAGGACACAAGAAAAATGGAAAGATATCCCATGCTCTTGGATCAGAAGAATAAACATTGTGAAAATGTCCATATTACCCAAAGTGATCTACAGATTCAATGTAATCCCCATCAAAATTAACATTTTTTCTCAGAAATGGAAAAAACTACCCAGATGTTTGTATGGAATAACAAAAGACCACACATAGCCAAAGCAATCCTGAGCAAAAAAAATAAAGCTGGAAGCATAACACTACCTGAATTTAAACTATATTACAAAGCTATAATAACAAAAACAACATTTTACTGGCATAAAAACAGACACACAGATCAATGGAATAGAATAGAGAATGCAGAAATCAACCCATACACCTACAGCCATCT
>NW_007727319.1:196269-197088 GCF_000696425.1 Galeopterus variegatus | reverse complement strand
AGCAAATGGTACTGGAAAAACTGGATATTCATATGCAGGAGAATGAAACTAGACCTGTACCTCTCACCATATACCTAAATCAACTCAAAAATGTATTAAAGAATTAAATATACATCCTGAAACAATAAAACTCCCTAAAGAAAACACAGGGGAAACACTTCAGAAAGTAGGAGTGGGATTTCATGAATATGACCCCAAAAGCACAGGCAACTAAAGGAAAAAAAAAACAAATGGGATTATATCAAACTAAAAAGCTTCTGCACAGCAAGGGCAACCAAAGGAAAAATAAACAAATGGGATTATATCAAACTAAAAAGCTTCTGCACAGCAAAAGAACCAATCAACAGAGTGAAAACAACAGAGTGAAAGCAAAAAAAAACCAAATAACCCAATTAAAAAGTGGGCAAAGGAGCTGAATAGGCATTTCTCAAAGGAAGATATATGAACGGCCAACAGACACATGAGAAAATGCTCAACATCACTCAGCATCTGGGAAATGCAAATCAAAACCACTTTGAGATACCATCTCACCCCAGTTAGGATGGCTAATACCCAAAAGACTGAGAATAATAAGTGCTGGAGAGGTTGTGGAAAAACAGGAACTCTCATACACTGTTGGTGGGACTGCAAAATGGTGCAGCTTTTATGGAAAATGGTATGGAGGTTCCTCAAACAATTACAGATAGATCTACCATATGTCCCAGCTATTCCACTGCTGGGAATATACCCAGAGGAGTGGAAATCATCATGCCGAAGGTATACCTGTACTCCAATGTTTATTGCAGCACTATTTACAATAGCAAAGAGTTGGAACCAGCC
>NW_007727319.1:194299-195801 GCF_000696425.1 Galeopterus variegatus | reverse complement strand
AAGAGTTGGAACCAGCCCAAATGTCCATCATCAGATGAGTGGATAAGGAAACTGTAGTATATCTACACAATGGAATTCTACCCCAGTATAAAAAAGAATGAAATACTACCATTTGCAACAAGAAGGATGGACTTAGAGAAAATTATATTAAGTGAAACAAGACAGGGACAGAAAGAGAAATATCACATGTTCTCACTTGTTTGTGGGAGCTAAAAATAAATAAATAAACACACAAAGAGGGGGAAGAAGACACAACAATCACAACAATTCCTTGAACTTGTTACAACAAGTGAACAGATACGATGTAGGTAGGGAGGGAAGAGAAGGAGGGGGGAAAGAGGAATGGGTAAAGGGTCATGAAAATCAACTACAATGTATATTGAGAAGTTAAAACTTTTTTTTAAAAGAGGGTATGAAAAGGTTTATTACTCACATAACCGAAGTCTCTAGGGAGGTCAGGGCAGGACTTTCAAGTGGACCCAAATTTGCTCAAGCAAGGAAAGGAGACTGGTCTGGGTTTTCCCTGTAGTTAGGGCTGGGGCTACTGTTTCTGCATGGGGGCAGCAGCTTGTGTTGTTTGAATCTACCACCAACACTAAAGGAAATGGGTACTTTTTTATCAACTTGCCCAGATGTGTGGCACAAGGGGAAGAGGGAAAAGAGTAAGTCTTAAAAACTGTCAGAAGTTAAATATCAAAAAATAGAAGCAGGCTTCTCATTATACTATTATATAGGTGCTGCTTAGGCTTATAGCTAAGCATTAAGGAAAGATTTTGTAAGTAGACACTTTTGTAAACTCTATTAGTAGTTTTTATAGGTTTTTTAGCTAATATTCTTGTGATTTGAGAATAGACAATTATGCTACCTGCAAATAATGAGAATTTCCTATTTTCCCTTTTTAATTTCTTTTTTTTTTTTTTTTTCATGGCTGGCTGGTACTGGGATCTGAACCCATGACCTTGGTGTTATAAGGCTGCACTCTAACCAACTGAGCTCACTGGCCAGTCCTCCCTTTCATATAATTATATCTTCTATATCTTTTTCTTGTCTTAATGCATGGGCTAGAACATACAAAGTTAAATAATAATGTTGACAGTGGATATCCCTACCTTGTTCGTGGCTTTAATGGAATTGCCTTTAGTATTTTGCATTAAGAATAATATTAGCTATTGGTCTGATATTGACTTTTTTCTATTATATTAAGAAAATTTTCATTTATTTTCTTAGATGTTATCAAAAATAACTATTTATATGTATCAAATGCCTTTAAGAGATCTACAATGATGAACTTACATTTTTTTATTTGAACTATTTGTTATGATCTTCAGTATAGAATTTTCCACAAATGAATGGAATATTTCTTCATTCAAGTGAATAATATTGGACATAGAATATAGAAAACTTTAATCCTAGCTCTATTTTATTCACCAGATTCAAAATTCAAGAGCCTATTATTATTCATTAGGACCAAAACTGAGGAAAATTTTTTTCTTTTTTTTTTT
>NW_007727319.1:190925-193261 GCF_000696425.1 Galeopterus variegatus | reverse complement strand
TGGTATCTCAGTGTGGTTTTGATTTGCATTTCCCGGATGCTGAGTGATGTTGAGCATTTTTTCATATGACTGTTGGCCATTTGTATATCTTCTTTAGAGAAATGCCTGCTTAGCTCTTTTGCCCATTTTTTGATTGAGGAAAATTTTTTTCTTTGTATCATATTTCAAGTAAGAGGAGCATTAAAGAGGCAAGGGACATGTATCTTAGACCTTTGTATAATCTGTTGTGGGGTCCAAATGAAAGTTTTCAATTTTTCACTTCTAATTTTTTCAGGACTCACTTGAAAGATGTTCATTCAAATTTTTACAGTCTGCATAAAAAGCTTCTAACCTCCTCACTCCACAAATATTTTAAAAGCTACCAGCAATTTTTATTATGTTTTTTGTTTAATATAGAAGAGGCCTCTCTACCCAACATAAATGCTATGAAAATGGACTGTAAAGCTGATAACCTTTTCCTGAATTCTAGTTGGAGTCTATAGCACATGGCAGATTTTTAATCAGAAAGAGTTTGCTGAAAAGTATACTTTATAAAATGATGGGGAAAATTTTCCAGATGCACCCTACACAATCAGTCAGCTTCCTTCCCATGGTCTTTGATTCCTCTAGGGTTTCCTTAAATCTTCTGAAATGTGAAGAGGCTGGAAAGGAAGCCTCTCCCTAGAAATAAAACTTCTGGACAAAAGCGGCACATTTGCAAATGCCTGTAGGCAACTTCTACTACAAAAATATTTGTCACCCAAACTGAGGAAGAAACTTACCTAGGAATCAGACGAGGCAATTAAATTGTTTCTTACTTTGTCATTTGTTTGCCAAGAAGGTTTAGAATAGTCTTGCACCCTACCTATATGGCTTCTTTTATTCCATTTTGAAAATGTAGATAAATCTTAAATCATTTGTCAAAGACATTCTCAATTATAATAATATGAAATAAAGCATCTATAATACTGAACTTCTGTGAAGTTCAGATATAGGCAGGGAAATGAGAGTCAAATAGGGTGGTTTTGGTGCAGAGAATCTGACTCCCACTTTTTAATCCACATGCATAGAAAAAGATCAAATCCTCAAAATTTGCCTCCAGGAATGAGCTATGGCTGGCCACCAGGAATTTTAAGAAGGAGCAATTATTTTCTTCCAGTGAGGGCTAGAAGTGGTAGAAACCCCATGCAAACAGAATTATCAACTCCTATGACAACACCATGGAAAGAGCAGTGTGATATCCTTGACCTCAAGATGAGCCTCAGTCTCAATTCCATATGGTACTCACCAGTCCCAGGTTCCCATCTTATCAGACTCAGGTCCAGCAGAAAATTAAGCAAATTTTGCTTCCAACAGTGCAAGCAAAACCTGACACTCTTTGAGAGGCAGCATAACACAGGATACCAAGCAAAGACTCTGGAGGAAGATGCCAGGACACAAATGCCAGTTCTACCACTTCCTAGATATGTAACCTTGGGAAAGTAACTAAACATGATAAGCATTTCACTGCTCACTAAAATCTGGTTGTGCTGCTAATTCTTCATTTTCCTTTCCAAGTTCTTTCTCCACCCTTCACCACTCTGATCTGTGCCAGAAGAGGCTGATTTGTACAACTTACATCAATGGGCAACCTTGCCCTTTGGCTTCTAGTTGTATTCAGTTAGTAGGTGGTACTGGCAAGAAACTTGCATGAGAAGACTGCAAGATCAGTATGTTATGTTTATTTTCCCCATAGGGCCATGGATTGGCAGTGATTGCATCTCTATACTTACGTCCACAGCCCCTGCTGGGTAGCCAACCCTGACAGCCACAGTTGTTGAGAGCTCTCTCTGAAAAATGCAGGTCTCATCAGTTCCTGGTGGCCATTCTCCAGTTCAAACTTAGGAGAAGTAACAGCTCTCTAGTGTTGCTAATCTTGTGGGTGCTTTGCCATCCCTTACTGATTTCCCTTAAACCTGCCAACACCTTTTAAAATCATTTCTTTGTTAAACTTTCCTCAGCTTCCCCATCTGTGCCATCCACTCCTGACTGATACATGGGTTTTTCTCCACTTCCTGTGATTTTGGAAGATTGAACATCCCTGTCACCTTGAAGCTAAAGTCAGGTTTAGCCATATAACTTGCTTTGGCCAATGAAATATGAGCAGAAATGATGGCTGTCACTTCCAAATGGAAGCATTTAAAAGCTGATTCTTGATTCTGCATGTTCTCTCTTCCACTGCTTGGCAATCATTTCATATGGAGATGCCATAAGATTGAACCAGCCTGAAATGCTAACCATATTCCACATAGAAAACATACCCAAGAGTGCCAATGTGCATGAGTGAAACATAAACTTTTTATGGTAAGTCACTATGA
>NW_007727319.1:187657-189853 GCF_000696425.1 Galeopterus variegatus | reverse complement strand
TCCAATCTGCTCGGGGTCCAGAGAGAACGAAAACAGAGGAAAAGGCGAATCTCTCACACTACTTCCACTGAAGCTGGAATGCACTCTTCTCTTCTGCCTGTGAACATCCAAACTCAAGATTCTCCAGCCTTTGGGTTCCAAGACTTACACACATGGCACCCCCAGCTCTCAAGTCTTTGACCTCAGACAAAATCACACAATCACCTTCCCTGGTTCTGAGGCTTCGGGACACGGACTGAACCCCTCTACCAGCATCCCAGGGGCTCTAGTTTGCAGACGGCCTATCCTGTGACTCCCCAGTCTTCATAATCGTGTGAGCCAATTCCCCTAATAAATCCCCTCTGGTACATTTATATACATATCCTATTGGTTCTGTCTCTCTAGAGAGCCCTGACTAATACATCAGCCATCTAACAAAGAGAGGGAAGTTAAAATTTCAAGGGACAATAAATGATAGGAAATGACTGAGAGATATATGGGGAAAACTAGTGGAAGGTAAGATTTATTTTAGTAAGGTCTGTTTATGCAATTTTTTATCCTGGCACTGACTTTTCATCTCCAGTGACAGGAGTCACTCTTTTCCCCTGATACAGAAAGCTTCCCTTAAAGGGAGATTCATAACAGCTGAATTCTTTTGGAAGTTTCTGCTTTTAGGCAGATAAGAGAAGTGCAGAGAAAGCTTCCTCCTCCATCTGTTGATTCTCAAATGTCTCCAACTCAAAATAATCCTTATGTGACAATGGCATATTCTAGACCCTTTCAGAGGATTAGTTGAGTTAGTAGTGCTTAGCATACAGCACAGCCTATAACAGGAGCTCCGTAAATGTGAGGTTTTGTTTGTTTGTTTGTTTGTTTGACTTTTTATTATGGAAAATTTCAAGCATATATTCAGAAATAGGAAAGATGGTATAATTAACCTCCAAGTACCTATCACCCTGCTCGTACAATTACCAACTCATGGTGAATCTTGTTTCATTCCACCTACTCCCCTATAATTATTTTGAAGCAAATCTCTGACTCTATATCTTTCCATCCATAAATTTAAAAGGATTCTTTCTTAAAACAACTACAACATTGTTATCACATGTAAAAAATCAATNGAATTGTAGGATAAATGTTTGATTCTTTCCCCTTATTTACCTGATTTCAAATAATGAGTTATTTCCCTAGCATTCTTTAAAGATGATTATTTAGGGATTTTCTTCAAGGAATATTTATGCTGACGAATTTAAAGATTCTCTTTGGATCTAAATCCATTGCAATTACTGTGCTTATTGATGCACAATTTGTCCCATCTTTGGTCAGCTGGCTCCTCTTCAAGTTAGTTCATGACTTCTTTTGATGTGTCTCTAATAATCTTTGATAATGTCCTTGATATTTCGTATGACAAGATGTTTCACACTCATCTTGTATATTTCCTGCCCCAGACCTGGAATCTGCCATTTCTCCAGGAAGCCCTCTAGTTCGTTCTAGAGTAAAACGGTATTTAGACACCACAGTATGAGCTGTAGGGATGGTCAGATCCCTTACTAGGTTGGTCATTATTTCTATATCTTTTCCATGGACAAAGCTGGCAAGTATAAATATATATTCACATATGATAAAATGCATCATGCATTCCTACTGATACTTCTGATTCAAATTAAGGACCATTTGATTTCTATTTTAACATTATATATATATATCCCTTTTTTAATGCCAAGAATTCAATTTTTCATTGAAACCAACATAATNATTTTTAGCCTTGTGTTGTGTTTGTTGAAGAAACCAGTTTGTCCTGCAGCGTTTCTCCCAGTCTGGATCTGAACATTTGTATCCCCATGGTATTGTTTATCATGCCCCTTTCTCCCCTGTATTTCTTGTAAGTTGCCAGCTAGATCTAGGTTTGATCAGACTCGCATTTGATTCTTTTTAATCAAGAACACTTTGTAGGTGATAATACATCTTCTTATGATATGAACAGCCAGTGATGATCATTGCCAAAATTCATTAATCCATTAGAGGCTGCAAGAAGGTAATATCCCAGTTCTATTATTCTTTCTTCATATATTAGCTGGAATAACTGAATAAAGAGAAACTTCCCTTGAAAGTAGGATTCATAAAGGAATTGTAGGATAAATGTTTGATTCTTTCCACTTATTTACCTGATTTCAAATAATGAGTTATTTCCCTAGCATTCTTTAAAGATGATTATTT
>NW_007727319.1:179246-186594 GCF_000696425.1 Galeopterus variegatus | reverse complement strand
AAGGCAAGGTTCCTGCAGACACTCCCACCCTACTTCCTCCTGGCGCCATCTTAGGCTGTCACGTTAATACGCCCTTGTGGGTCTTGTGGGTCCATAATGGCGCTGCTTGTAATGTCACTTAAGGTGGCGTTAGTTTTTAAGGCCCGACAAGAGCAGTGAGATAAGCAATGACATACTTCCTGAAAGTATCACCAGATGTACTAGGAAAATGACTCCAGGGCGGCCAGTTGCTCAGTGGTGCTTGACTGCCACTGGGCCTCTCCTGCCTGCTTTAGAACATTACCCAACTCACAGGAGAGACTTCAGCACCCAGAGAGCAGTGTCTGCATGGTGCCTGTTAAAAACGGTGCTTGTCTGTGCTCTTCCACCAATGTTCCCCATAGCCTAATCAGAAGTGTCTGCTCCTCCAGACTCAGCTCATCAGCTGATTCAAATAAACCCCAGAATCCAGAATGATGAGAAAACGCTTGGAGCAAAACCTTCCAAAATCCTCAGCCTGGGTGTTATGAGGGTGAGAGATGGAGTAAGGGCTAGTAAGAGACTCAGATTTCCAGCCACGTGGGACATGGGTTTATACCACACAGAAAATCCAATTTTTCACACTTTACCTCTGTCTGCCTCCCAATTCCAACATCTCTGTGGTGTTCCAAGATAATAATGATAATATCTACCTTAAGAGAGTGTGTGTGTGCGACTTTCATTATTCCCATTTTACAAATGAGAAAAATGAGCTTTACAGAGGTTGAGTAACTTGCTCAAGGTCACACAACTAGTAAATGGTGGCACCAAGTTGGATCCCAGATCTGGTTGGCCCTAAAGTCGTATAAGCTTCACACCAGTTGGAATCAGAGGACTCAGGGACATCTACCAAATTTTCATTGTCAGGGAACTTGACTATATCATAAAGCAAAACACCTGCATTTTAGTTAGGATATTTTCAGCTGGAAATAACAGAAAACCCAGGTACCAGGCTTATGCTCAGAAGTCAGGTAAAGTGGCTACAGGAGTGGTTCATTGGTGGCTCAATGTCAGGGGTCTGTCTAGGCCCCACTTCTTGGTGCTGCTCATGGCTTTTTCCCTTGTGATCGGAAGAAATAGTACCAAGCACCAAATCCTCAAGTGGCAAGATCCAAAGCAGGGAGGAAATCTCCCAACAGTGACCCTTATTAAGAGTGAAAAAATCTTATTGGCCAGTTTGGGGTTTAGTGCCCACTCCTAAACCACTCAATGGCAAATGGGAATGGACCACTAAGATTGACTTGGATTAATCATCATTCACTCTCTGGAGCTAGGGGAGGCCCCACCTTCCCTGGAGCAGACAGCCACCCAGTACCTTAACCAAATGGGGTTCTTTGCAAGGAAGGCATGAAGTGGCTGATGGTGGGCAACAGACAGTGTTGCCACACCCACTTCACTACCCTCATCCACAGAGGTCCCAGTTGCTTATCTTAATTTCATTGAACTTGGTGTACTGTTGATGTCTAAGATAGGAGTTCTCAGAAAAAACAGAAAAGCTGTCCAATCCATTTCTCATAACTGTCTTAGTGCATTCAGGCTGCTATAACAGAATACTATAGACTGGGTGTCTTATAAATAACAAAAAATTATTTCTTACAGTACTGGAGGTTGGGAAGTCCAAGATCAAGGCACTGGCAGACTCCATGTCTGGTGAGAGTCCACTTCCCGTTTCACAAATGGTCTTCTCACTGTGTCCTCACATAGCAAAGGGCCAAGGGAGCTCACCGGGGTCTCTTTTATAAGGCACAAATCCCATTTATGAGGCCTCCACCTTCATGACCTAATCACCTCCTAAAGGCCCCACCTCCAAATGCCATCACACTGGGGATTGGGTTTCAACCTATGAATTTTGGGGGAACATAAGCATTCAGTCTATAGCATTCCACCCCCAAGCCCTCCAAAATTTATGTCCTTCTCACATGCAAAATACATTCATTTCATCCCAGAAGTCCCAAAAGCCTCAAAAGTCTTTCCTTGTTCCAGTATCAGCTATAAAGCCTAAAGTTCAAAGTCTCAGTTAAATATTACCTAAATCAGATATGGTTGAGACTCAAGGTACAATTTATCCTGAGGTGAAATTTCTCTCCAGCTGTGAACCTATGAGACCAAACAAGTTATGTTCTTCCAAAATACAATGGCGGAACAGGCATGGGATAGACATTCCTATCCCAAAAGGGAGAAATAGGAAATAAGAAAGGAGTGACAGGTCCCAAGTAAGTTCAAAAGCTAACCAGGCAAACAACATTAAACCTTAAGGTTCAAGAATAATTCTCTTTGGCTCAATGCTCTGCCTTCCAGGCCCATTGGAGTGAAAATTTCACCCCCATAGCTCAGCTGGAGGGCTGCATGGTGGCTCTCTGCCTGGACCCTACAGCTCTCCTTGGCTGAGGTCCTATGCCTGCAGTGCTCCCAGGTGAGATTGTCCTTCAAAATCCAGGTGGAGGCAGTCATGCCCACACAGAGCATAGCCCATGCCACAGCTCTCTGAGGGGGCCCCACCCCTGAGAGACTAGATGAGGGTACCCTGGCCCACCTGAACTGCAGAGGCAGCCTGGCCCCATCCTTTGAAACCACTCTGCTCCCTGAGCCTTTGCACTCTAGGCCTGTGACAGTACTGGAAGCCCTGATGATTTCTGAATTTGCTTTGGGGTCATTCTTACATTTTCTTGAACAATAGTTCCTGGTTTTTGTTGAGATGGGATGACTAATCTCCTTATCAAAAGGTCATTTGGCCATGCCCTTAGTGTTCTCTCCCAAATAGGCAGTCTCATTCATTTCAATACGGACAGTCAGAATTCTCCAAATCTTTAAGTTCTGGTTCCTTTTTGCCTAAAAATTTTATTTTTAAGTCATTTCTCTCTTTTCACATTTTATTGCAAACAATTAGGAAGAGCCAGCCTGCTCTTTCAACACTTTGGTTAGAGATTTCCTTAGCCAAATATCCAATTTCATTGCTTGCAAGTTCTACCTTACACAAAACACTAGAAAACAAATACAATTCAGCCAAGTTCTTTGCCACTTTATGAGGATCACCTTTCCTCCAGTATCCAATAACATGTTTCTCATTTCCATCTGAGACCTCATCAGAATGGCCTTTACCATCTATACTCCTACCAACATTCCATTCATCATTACTTAGGTATTCTCTAAGATTGAGACTTGCTCTCCAGCTCTCTTTTTCTCCCTCTTAGCCCTCATCAGAACAACACTTGGGGGCCGGCCCGGTGGTGCCCTGGAGAGTGCGCCACTTGGGAGCGCGGCGGCGCTCCCGCCGAGGGTTCGGATCCCATGTGGAGACCGGTTCCCGCTCACTGGCTGAGCGAGGTGCGGGCGCGACACCAAGGGTTGTGATCCCGTTACCGGTCAGTAAAAAAGACAAAAAGGGAAAAAAAAAGACCGGTTCCCGCTCACTGGCTGAGCGAGGTGCGGGCGCGACACCAAGGGTTGTGATCCCATTACCGGTCAGTAAAAAAGACAAAAAGGGAAAAAAAAAGAACAACACTTGAAATTTATATTTCTAGCATGCACTTCAGAATTCTTACAGACTCTACCCATTACCCAGTTCCAAAGCTGCTTCCACATTTTTAAGTATTTATTATCACAGCACCCCACCAATTTCTGTCTTAGTCCATTCAGGCATAACAGAATACCATAGACTGGGTGGCTTTTATACAACAGAAATTTATTTTTCACAAATCTGAGGGCTGGGGAGTTCAAGATCAAGGCACCAGCAGATCCAGCGTCTGGCGAGGGCACTCTTCCTGGTTGGGAGACAACCATCTTCTCATATCCTCAGAAGGCAGAAAGGCCAAGGCAGCTCCCTGGGGTCTCTTTTATAAGGGTACCATTCACATTCATGATGGCTCTGGCTTCATCCACCTAATTACTTCCCAAAAGCTCACCTCCAAATACCATCACATTGGAGAGGAAGTTTTAAAATGAATTTTAAGGATACACAAATATTCAGTCTATGGTAATAACCTATGGTGATGAATCAACTATGTAGTAAAGCAACAATGAGACTAAAGGAAAGGGACAGGAAAATAAATGCACACAAAGATGATTTAGTTTAAGAAGTTACAGTAAAGCAACAGAACACAAGAAACTGAGGAGCCAAGAGGTTCTAAGTCCAATAAACGGTTGAATTTTTCACATAAATCTGTGCAAACTCTATGCCCATAGGACAGGCTTGGCAGAAAAACTTCTCAGTCTGTATACTCTCCAGCTAGGTGTGGTCTGCACCTTATAACCAAGATAAAATAAGTAAACATAAAGGAAAGCAAGACTGATATGAAGCTGTTTTATCCATATTATAATTATTTCAATTAAACTCAGTAAGCAATAAGCATCCACTAACCTCCTCAATACCCCAAGCAATATGCAAGGAGTTGTGAAGGAGCACTAAGAATAATAAGACAACGTTTCTTCCTTCAAGGAACGTTTGATGAATAAATCACAGACTTGTAGAAAAATTTGCTTTGAGTAGTTTGGTTTCCTCAATTGGCTTGTGGTAAACTTAATTTGGCTAAATGACTTTGGGTAATTGATCTTCAGCAAATTGATCTGCTGCCCACGTGAGCAACTAACTTTAGAATGTCATAAGTAGTATAAAAGGAACACAAATAAGCTTCATTTGGAGTTGAGATATGGGAGTAAAGAATTTCTACAGGGATATTTAAATGGGTCTTGAGGAATGAGTAGGAGTTTAACAGACATAAAGAGGAAGGTAATAGCATGACAGAGAAGTGGCGAAATGCCAGGCTTGTTTTGTGACATCAAATTCCAAGGCTCGAGCAGAGAGAGACTTTACCCATACTTCCTCCTGCTTTCATTTCAAAAATGACTGTTCTAGTTGGACAGAAACAAGCACTAGAGCAAGGCCTATCAAATGAAACCAACCACCTTCTTTTCAGGGTTTCCATCAGACCTGCTGTTGGCCATCCTGTTTGCCATCCTGGTCCTCTATCTATCCCACCCCCAACTAAGTCAAGAGAACACAGCTGACAGCCACAGGCACTTCAGAATGTTCCTCAGACTATCAATCTCTGCCCAGGCCAAAGAAAATACAATAAAATAGTAAGGTCCTCATTTCCCCAGCTTGAGGAAAGCCCTTCAGATCCAAGTATGGATTCCTCTTCCCAGTTTCTAGTTCTAATTATAAAAAGAAAACTCTCTCTTAAAGGGAACATGCCCTTTTAAAGAGAAAAACAGTGCACATTTAAAGTTATTCAAATAATGTTGGCTACAAGTTTGCACTCTTTGGCCTTTTATCAGAGGAGGGTATACAGCAACCAAATTTCCCAGCTAGATTCCAAACATCTGGGCAGTTTATCGTGTCACTCAACTGTATCGTTTTTTTTCTAAATACTTTTTTTCTCATTCTCTGTTTCCCTCTGTTTCCTTCTGCATTGGAGCCTCCACCCATGAAATTGAAAGATTTCTAGTAGAAATTCCTTTGTTGCATCAGCTTTGGAAATATGGATTACAGTATTCTGTGAAAAACATTTATTACCCTGAACTGTGACTCAGACGTTGTTGCATTTCTGAGGTTATAGATTTTCTTTCAGCTAAACTAAGGCTCTAAGTCACAGTGACAGTTGTAATGTGTGTAATACCACAGTACCAGATTCTATTACACACATATTTTTGCTAGAGGTTTACGATGTTAAAAATATTTCTTCTTTTTTCCAATACCTTTCTGTACCTGTTGTATAAATATATTAGAACCTATAACACCAAAGTCAATTTCCGCATGAAATGTGCACAACAGTAGTTTGTCCTTTAAAGAAAAAAAAAGGGAGGTGGGGGGGAATGTTGCATACAAGCTAATGACATTCAAGCACAATATTGAGTTGTAATAAAAGATGAATGAGAGAAAGTGTGTGTCATTGTGAGGGATGAAGAAAGTTACAGAAAGCTGAGACCGAGAAAGGATTTATCACGGATGTTGCTGCAGGCATTGTGTTGAAAAATCTGCAGACTTATTAGCAAGTGTATTTTAAGGGAAAACAGAGCAGTCAACTGAAGAAAGAATTTCTAAAGATTATCTTTCATACAGGATTAAGATAAAACTAAAGGAGCTAATGAGGAATTGGTCAACAAACACAAAGAAAGATTGCATATTGTAATGATGAATAAGCTAACTAGTGATCTAACCACCACACCTTCTTCACAATTATTGAAAATCAATGCTGTACCTCACATGTATGTATAATAAAAATAAATAAATAAAACAAGAAATATGTGAGAGAAATAACTGATTCTCAAGGGGGTAGAACTTCAAATTCATTGGTGGGTCCTGTCAATTCCATAAATGCAGGAAGAGATCTTTGTTAAAGTGCCATTGGTACTATAATTTTTCAAAGTACGTGAGAAAAGGCACAAATGGAAGAACGAAGTGGAATTAGTTAGCACACCCATTAGTTAGCACACCCACTTGCAAAGCCTTAATCCATTAGAAAGTCATGCCAACACGGGCTGGCCCGGTGGCGCACTGCTACAGTGCGCTCCCACCGAGGGTTCGGATCCCACATACAGACCGGCCGCTCACTGGCTGAGCGAGGTGCGGGCGCAACACCGAGGGTTGCGATTCCGTTGCCGGTCCCGGTCCGGTACGGGCGCGACACTGAGGGTTGCGATCCGTTGCCGGTCACGATAAAAGACAAAAAGGAAAAAAAAAAAAAGAAAGAAAGTCATGCCAACAAATCCTTCCACCTTCCTTCAGAGTCCAAATTTTATTTAATACTCAAAACAGTTCTCCTGTGTCTTTAACCATATTGCTGTCTTTCTCCTAAAAGAATCCAGGGTAACTAATGCTTTTATGGGGGAAAGTCTGATTGTAGTGTACTAAATCACCTGACACAGGGAGTGAAAAGATAACAAGAGCAGAGATATTTTTATATTCCTTTTTGACTAAGTTTTAATCTCTTACACTTTTCAATCTTCTGCTTAATCAATAATTTTTTTTTCTTATTTTTTAAATTTTTATTTTGTCGATACACAATGTGGTTGATTATTATGGTCCATTAACGAAACCTCCCTCCCTCCTCCCTCTCCCCCTCCCACCCAACGATGTCCTTTCCGTTTGCTTGTTGTAACAACTTCAAAGGATTGTAGTTGTTATATCTTCTTCCCCCCCCCCCCAGTTATTTTGTGTGTGTGTGAGTGAATTTATTTATTTATTTTTAGCTCCCACCAATAAGTGAGAACATGTGGTATTTCTTTTTTTCTGCCTGACTCGTTTCACTTGATATAATTCTCTCAAGGTCTATCCATGTTGTTGCAAATGGGAGTATTTCATTCATTTTTATAGCTGAGTAGTATTCCATTG
>NW_007727319.1:163216-175074 GCF_000696425.1 Galeopterus variegatus | reverse complement strand
CACTTCCCGTGTAGAACTTCTCTCTGTTCCATGCGCTCTGGCCCTGGATGCTGGATTACGCAGTGGCAGCCCCACAGGGTGTGTGTTTTCTGCTGACTCTCTGCCTCCTTAGGTGGACACCTCCTCACTCTGTGCACTCAGTACTGGGCTGGGGCGTGTCTTCTGCAACCCTTGTCTATCGGCCAGGACTTCAAACCCCTGCTCGGCACCGCCCTGCCCAGGAAGACTTTCAGGTTTCTACTAGGCACCGACTGCCGGTCACTCTGGGTGCCTTTGTAGCAGTGAGTAGGGCTTTCTCTGGACTTCTCACCTTCCTCCTGGTATTGCAGTTATTTGTGTAGTTGCCTTGTCTCCCACACCAGGGCGTGTGCTCCTCGGGGGAGGAACCCACAGCACACAGTTCCTCTTTGAATCCCCCTGGTGCAGACCAACTCCGGCGCCCGCCTGCAGTCTGTTCTCTGGCAGGTTCAAGCGAGCTCGGGAACACTCCAGCCACACCTCTCCCAACCAGAAATCAGTTAGGGGTTCTTCCGAACTTATGTCCACAGAGATGGTATCTGCCTCCCGGAAACAGGAAGTTTACCTGAGGTTGGAACCAAGGGTGTGGTGGAGTGACAATTGGGCCGGTCTCCTCTTCCCTGCCCTCCTGACGCTGGCCGGGGGCTCCCCACACCACCAGCCCCACCAGAGATCCACAGGGGGAGTGGGATGGGAGGCCGGTCCGCAGGCCCTGGAAGGCCCCGTGCCGGGGCAAGTAAGTGGCAAGGCTCAGTGAGGAGCCACACTGAGCGAGGAGGGCAGACCTGTCTGAGCCAGCCGGTTCCGCCCCCACCTGAGAAAATGGAGGCAGCCCTTGTGCCGGTGACTGGCCCGGTGTGGCTGGCAGAAGCCGGGCGGGCGTCTGCCCCACAAGCAGGGCCAGGCTGGGGGTCACTCACAGAGCTGGGCCAGCCAGGCGGCTTCCTCTCCACTTCCGTGTCGTCGCCATCACCTTGGGCTGCTCACTCGGTCCTGCGGCGCGGCTCGGGCGCTCTCAGGAATCTTTTTTTGTGTCGGCCCTAAACCTCGAATCTGTAGTTGCTTTTTTATCATTGTAGATTAGTTGATCAACGACTTATTCATTCTTTGTTGCTCTTGGAAATGCAAATATCACTCTAGTAGCACAGCGCACACTTCTCAGGCTCGCGCTGTCTTCTGGCACCCCCACTCCAGACCCATCGCCATCTTGGTTCCTCCCTTAATCAATAATTAAAAGGCAAAATTAACTGAGGTTCATCTTATCTTCCCTTCGATAGCTTCTACATTCATGTGGAAGACAGTGGTAAATGATAAAACAATGTAAAGGAGAGATAGTGAGAAGAAAAGGCCAAGCCCTGACACTCAGCTGCATACTCCTCAGTGAGAGATGATGCGCACCTTCGAGTTTGTTCTCAGTGACAGAAAGCGTAATTGTGATTTTGTCCAACTTCAATTCATTCAGTAATTATTGAAAGAAGATCTTGAGAATATATGGGTCTGGGGGGGTTTTGTGGTGGTTTGTTTTGTTTTGTTTTGCTCTGTTTGTAGGAGGAATCTATTATCTCACTGTGTCTTGTTTCAAATGTAAA
Source organism: Galeopterus variegatus (assembly GCF_000696425.1). Lineage (NCBI taxonomy): Eukaryota > Metazoa > Chordata > Mammalia > Dermoptera > Cynocephalidae > Galeopterus > Galeopterus variegatus. The sequence goes on along the minus strand of NW_007727319.1, from coordinate 173,467 downwards.
CCTAAAATACAGTAAAAAGAAAAACACTAAAATGCCTGTAATAAGTATCTAGTCCATAAAAATATGAATACTCTTTGATCTAGTAATTTTACTAGTGTGAATCCCTCCAAAGAAAAGTATTCAAAATGCGAAAAGACTTAAATATTTTATATAAAAGACTATTTCCAGTACAAAGGAGGAAATGCTCTTTTAGTTCTTACCCAGCAGCCATGTTCCCCTTCTTATCCCCTTCAAAATTTGTTTAGGTGGCAGTGGCCCAATTCCAGAGGTAAGTCATGGCAATGATTAGTCCAAGAATGTGAACAAAACCCAGTACTGGTCAAGGAGATGTAAGGGAAACCCTTCCTTAGGATTCCCAGAAATAGAAGTACAAAATCAAAGGGTATAAATACGTTTAAGGCTGTTAATACTTGGCAAAGTTTTTCTCCCCTCCCCTCATCCAAAAAGTGCATTTTTAAAGATCTCTCCTCTACCTGCCCCCTTGCTTCCTGCTTAGGATTCAACTGAGGTTTGAATCTGTGGCAGCCGTCTTGAAACCATTACGGAAAGTCCTAAGGAGTCACAGAGATGTTGACCTGTCACCGTGATCAACCCTGGAACCACCTACTTTCAGACTGCAGGCAAAGGCATTCTAACTGAAATACATCTGTGTAATAAAATACTATAGCTTTTCAAAATGATATTTATGAAAATTTTTTGCATGATGGAAAAGCTTATAGCTTATAATGATATAACATTAAGTAAAAGAATAGCCAGTTATAAATCTGAACTTGGAACAAATACCAGTGTGGTGGATTGAACTATGTCCCCCCAAAACTCACTGAAGCTTGAATTGTGACCACCAAGTTTTATGTATTAGAAACTTGGCCCCCACTCTGACTGTTAAGAGGGTGGGAAATCCTATTATGGTAACTGAAAGGTGGAGCCTTGAAGAGCTGATTAGATTGTAGGACCACGTCACAGTGAATGGATTAAAAATGGTGGTCAGGGTCATGGTTCTGAGGGCTTTAAAAGAAGAGAGAAGAGAATTTTGTCTTTCTCTCTGCTTCTACCTTCTTGCAATGTGAGACCCCTGGGTCACTGTCACCACCATAGTGAATGGATTAAAAATGGTGGTCAGGGTCATGGTTCTGAGGGCTTTAAAAGAAGAGAGAAGAGAATCTTGTCTTTCTCTCTGCTTCTACCTTCTTGCAATGTGAGACCCCTGGGTCACTGTCACCACCACCAGATGGACTTTGGACTTCCCAGCCTCAGAAACTGTAAGCAATAAATTTTGTTTTCTTTATAAATCACCCATTCCATAGTATTTTGTTATAAGCCACAGAAATGGACTAATACAACCAGCCATGTATGAATATGCATAGATAAAACCTGAAAATGAATAAGACAAAATGTTAGGAATATTTGCCTCTAGATGATAAGATCATAAGTTCAGAGAATTAAATTAAGAAACTATATATCAGCCCCAAAATAATACCCACAGTAAATATGGCCAAGTATCATTTTCTAGACTAAGGGCCATGGATTCTAATCACCTCCGAGGCCCTCATTTATCTTTGTTGCTAGAGGGGGAAAAATTATTAAATTAACTATAATATCTGATAACTAGATTATCTACCCTCACCAATAACAGAACAATCAATTTTTTCTTGCAGAAAAATAAAATTGATTTTATTATTTTTACAAAAGTAACTCTTGCTCACTGTAATAAAAAAAATTTCAAGCAAAACAAAATACATTGTAGAAGTAAACTCTCCCGACTACATCAGTCCTTGAAAGAAATCACTACTAAAAGATAACTGCGCATTTTCCCAAACATTCTGCTAGGGCATATACAAACTTTTTAAAACAAACATGTGCTCTTACTATTTAAACTCTACAAAAGTTGCTTTTTTTTCCTCCCTTGGCCTTATGTTGTAGACATTTTTCTATGTCTATACATAACATTACCTCATTCTTTGCAGTGGCAGTATGGTGTTCTATTGAATGGACACACCACAATTTACTCATTGGCCATTGCAATTGTTTAGAATTGTTCTCTATTACTGAATTTGAAGGAACTATCAATAATACCCCACATTTTCCTGTTAGGTTTCAGAACAACCGAAAGATAAAGACACAGGATTCAGCCATATAGAAATCAAATATCACTTTCATTACTGATTAAGCTGATTCTGGAGAACGAAGCTTAGATGTGAGGCCAAATGAGCTTGCTAATAAGATCTCCACCACCACCAGAATTTAACTTAAACTCCAAAAGTTGCAGGTTGCCTTACAAGGGCAGAGCTCACTCTATGACCCAGAGCATATGAGTGTACAACCTCCCTGGAGGCAGATGGATCCCACCACGGGGAGAGGGAGGAGAAGCCAAACAGAAAATGTTAAGTTCTTTGTCCCAGACACACAAATAAGAAAAGTCACTCCTCCCCAGGGCCAGGAGGAGATGGAGCAAAAGGCCAGGAATGTTAGTCTAGCGGACTTCTCTTTATATGGAAACTAACCTCACCATCCCAAACTATTATGATTACAGTGAATATCCTTGTAAAAATTTGTGCTATTATTTGAATATTGCCATAGGATAAATACCTAGTTTGCTAAATCAAAGGATAAGTCTATTTGAAATATAGAAACTTATTCCAAAATACCCTCCAAAAAGGTGATATCAATTTACACTCCCACCAACAGAGTATGAGTGTTTTATTTTGCCCCTCCTAGTCAATTACCCTCAATTTTTAAAATCTACATCAATCGATTATACAATAGATTGTTGTAATTTACATGTCTTTGACTACCAGTGAAGTTGAGCACTTTTTCATAAATTTATTGGCACTTAGATTTCTCCTTTTGTGGCTACCTACGCAGGAACTTGCACTGGCTTTTCCAGCAATGATATTCCATTGGTTTGCATCTTCCACCCTCTCTGGTCCAGTTAACTTGCAAACAATGATACAGATTTGTGAGATGTTCAGATGGGGTTAGAGGTAGGACCTCTGGGAATGAGTTCAGGCTTTCCTCTGGAAATATAAGCCAAGCAAACCTGTTCCTTTGACTTCTCTAACACTAAATTCTACAGAGATTATTTAACCAGTCTGGACACAACTACAATAATAAAACACCAAAAGATCGCTGAGAGACATGAGGTCAAATCTGAGATCTAGCTGTGCCATTTAATAATTTGGGTTACCTGGGGCCACCCACTAAGTCTAAGCTTCATTGGATTCTTCTATCAAATGGCAGTAGAAGGAGATAAACTAGGTCAGTACTTTTTTAAGATTTCTTTTTAGCAGGAAAACTCTATGTGAGTACCAAATGTAAAGGGGAAAAAGTCAGAGTGACTGTTTGATGCCAGGACGGGAGACCCCAAGCCCCAAGCCACATGGCCTCTCACTGGTCCCCTGCAGTTCCCCACCCCCCATGTACTCTCCGTGGAATTCTTAGGATCCCACCGGGCCCAGCTTAAAAACCATTGGGCTTAGACCTGTAAAGTACCTCGCAGCACTCTAGGAAGTCAGGATTTAATAAATGGAAATAACAAATCACCCTAGTATATAATAAGCAAGTGCTTCTTTATTGCCCAACGGCCTGTTTAACTTGGGCATGCTTCTAAACTTAAAGATAAGTTAGAAAAAACTGACACAATAGCATTTTTAACATCTGCAACAAGATGATCCTAAGTTGGAATGAACCCTTAAAATACCCAGATTTGGGGACATGTCTAATATCAATTATTTATAAGATTACCTTGTGGAACCTTAAGATCAAGCTTTGTCCTGTAGGTAAGGATGGGGTTTTCCTTTGATGGAATTGGTCATTTACATTGCTAATTATCTTGAAGAGCCATAAACCCAACAATGGAAAATAAAGACTTTGAGAAGTAGCCTTAGATGAGGTGAGGAAAAAGTATCCCCAGAACTGGCTACATAATTTGTGGGACCCAGGGAAAAATGAGGGGCCCTTGTTCTTATCCCAAATGTCTTATCAGGGTATTTATGCCAAACAAGCAGACTGTACATTCCACAAAAAGAATTCAGGTAAATCTGAGTTTCTCCTTATGGGAGGACAGAGGTTGTCCCTTAAGGAGGGTTGGGATTATGCATACTCCCTTGGCTTTATACGAAGTGTCCCTCCTATATATACAGATATGCATCAAGCCCATTGCCAAACAAAGTTTTGCCTATGATCATGGCCTCAAGAAAATTTAGCTAGGCCTATAGAAAATTAGAGTCCCTGCATTTGCAAGATTAGGTTGCATGATGGTTAATTTTAGGTGTCAACTTGACTGGATTAAGGGATACTCAGAAAGCTGGTAAAGCATTATCTCTGGGTATGTCTGTGAGGGTGTTTCTGGAAAAGACTGGCATTTTAATCAGTGGATTGAGTAAGGAAGATCCGCCCTCACCCCATGTGGGTGGGCATCATCCAATTGGCTGAGGGCCCAGATAGAACAAAAAGGCAGAAGAAAGGCAAATTTGTTTTCTTTCTTCTGTAGCTGGAACACCCTTTTCTCCTGCCTTTGGATATCAGAACTCCAGATTCTCCAGCCTTTGGACTCTGGGACTTGCATCAGCAATACCCCGGGTTCTTAGGCCTTCAGCCTTAGACTTAAAGTTATACCATCAGCTTCCCTGGTTCTGTGACCTTCAGACTTGCACTGAGCCACGCTACCAGCTTCCCTGGCTCTCCAGCTTGCAGATGGCCAATTGTGGACTTCTCAGCTCCATCAGCACATGAGCCAATTCTCCTAATATAACCCCTGTTACATGTCAATATCTTTATGTATATATAATACATATATATATATGCAGGGAGAGAGAGAGAGAGAGAAATCCTATTGGTTCTGTCTCTCTGGAGAACCCCAACCAATAAGGCTTGCCCTAATATAACCCCTGTTACATGTCAATATCTTTATGTATATATAATACATATATATATATGCAGGGAGAGAGAGAGAGAAATCCTATTGGTTCTGTCTCTCTGGAGAACCCCAACCAATAAGGCTTGCATCCTTGCTTTGAGGTCCCAATAACTGATGGGAGGAAGGTGATATAAACAAATGGAGCTTTCTATGGTCTAGGCCCATTTTGTAATGTAGAGAGGTCTTCTTTGCAGACAAGAGTGTCCTTTAAAAGCACTTACTCTCCCTAAAATATTTCTTTCATCTAGTTGCTTTTGCCTAAACATTGCTAGTGACTACCCAATACCTACTGGATAAAGACTAGAATTCAGGCCCTCTACCATTTGACCCAACCATAGCTCCAACCACTCCCCAAGCAGACTCTCTGCTTCTACACATCTGACTGAACACCTGTGTTAGTCCATTTCTGTTGCTTATAACAGAATATCTGAAACTGGGTAATATATAAAGGAATAAAATTTATTTCTTGCAGTTTTGGGGGCTGGGAAGCCCAAAGTCCAGGGAACACATCTGGTGAGGGCCTTCTTCTGGTGATGGGGGGTCCTGTGTCAACCAGGGTGTCACATGGTGAGAATGGCTGAGCAAGAATGCTAACCTTCTCACTTGCTCTTCTTTTAAAGCCCTCAGAACCACACCCATTACTCCATGAGTGGATTAATCCATGCATGAGGTCATAGTCCTCACAATCTAATCACCTCCAGAAGGCCCCATCTTTCAAATACTATAATAGGATTTCCCATCGTCATAACACTGTTACAATGGGGGTCAGGTTTCCAATACATGAACTTTCGGGGGACACATTTGACCCATAGCAGCATCACTTCACCACCTACCTGTCCTGGTCCTCTGCCTAAAATTCTTCCTCACCATCTCTGCCTCTTCCTCACCCATCTGCTAGAGTTACATGTGTTTTTCCTTATTCAGCTCCATCTATTTTTTATCCTTATTTGTCTGCAATGAGTATGTATTGCTTACGTTAATTTTAAAGTTATTTTTAATATTTAAAAAGCATTTAGTCCATCTTTCCAAACACTGTTTAAATTTTCCTTCCACCATAATTTTCCCAGATGGGAGAAATGTTAAAACAGTAGTCTCCCCTTAATCGAGCTTCACTTTCTGAGGTTTCAGTAACCCATGGTCAACCTCAAACTGAAACTACCAAATGGAAAATTTCAGAAATAAACAATTGGTAAGTTTTAAACTGCATGCCATTCTGAGTACCGTTGTGAAATCTCTTCCTGTCCTTCTCCTCTCTCCCCGAGTGTGAATCATCCCTTTGTCCACCATAACCACACAGTAGATGCTACCCATCTGCTAGTCACTTAGTAACCGGCTTGGTTATTAGATTGAGAAAACATAGTATCTATAGGGTCAGTACTATACACAGTTTCAAGCATCCACTGGGGATCTTGGAATGTATCCCCTGCAGATCAGGGGGGACTACTGTAATAATAATGATGGTGATGATGATGATAATATCTAACATTTATAACACACTTACCAGGAGCCCACCACTGTGCTAAGTGTTTTTATGTAAATATGTTATCTCATTTATTCTTCACAGCCACTGTATGAGATGTTCCCAACCTACAGATTAGAAAGCTGAGGGTCTGAGAGGTTGTTATATAACTTACACAGGTCTCACTGCCGGCAAGTGTCAGAGCTAAGGTATGAACCCAGCTCACTGACACCTCTCACCCTAGTTGCTGCCCTAAAACAACCACTTTCCTTGAGCTGGTCCATAAGGCAACATCCATGGGCTGCCTCCTCTTGTAGTTAATTGTGTATTTGTCTGTTCTCTTTCTATACTGTAACTTCTTTGGAGATGTTTTGCATTTTGGAGCTGTTCAGAGTGTCCAGCACAGAATTCTACACATAATAATAAATTTATTGAATTGTCCAGATAAGAAACTGTATTAATTTGTTTCTGTTGTTTATTAAAAAAAAATACTCAGAACTGGGTGACTTATAACAAAACAAAACTTACTGCTTACAGTTTTGGAGGCTATGAAGTCTAAAGTCCAGGGCACACATCTGGAGAGGGTCATGGTGGTGGCAACAGTGATGCAGTGAAATGACAGAGCAGAGACAGCAAGAGAGAAAAAGAGAGAGAGAGAGAGAGACACTCTCCTCTTCTTTTTAAAGCCCTCAGAACCACACCCCTGCCACCATTACCACCATTTTTAAATCCATTCACTATGGCATGATCCTATAATCTAATCACCTCTTCAAGGCTCCACCTTTTAATTACCATAATAGGATTTCCCACCCTTTTAACAGTCACAGTGGGGGCCAAGTTTCTAAAGCATAAAACTTGGTGGACACAAGTCAAGCTTCAGTGAGTTTTGGGAGGACACAATTCATTCCACTACATTCTGCCTCTGGCACCCTAAAACTCATGTCTTTTTCACATGCAAACACGTTCACTTCATCCCCAAAGTCTTATTTCAACTCAAAAGTCCAAAGTTCAAAGTCCCATCTGTGAAATCAACACAAGTTATCTATTTCCAAGATTCAATGGTGGGACAAGCATAGGGTACATATTTTCATTCCAAAAGGGAGAAAGAGGCCAAAAGAAAGGTGTAACCAGTCCCAAACAAGTCCGAAACCCAGCAGGACAGGCATTAAATCTCAAAGCTGATTAATCAGGCATGTTGACTCCATGTTTGACATGTTGTACACAATGGTGTGGGGGTTGGGTTTCCAACTCCTTAGGCAGCTCTGCTTCTATGGCTTTCCTGGTGTCAGGCCACACTTCATCTCTCCCAGGCTGCTGTTCCAGTCTGGTAGCTTCACAGATTGGGGGTCTTCATGGTGGTTCGTTTCTCATGGCTTTTCATGGCATGGCGCTGTTGGGGTTTTTCTGCTGCAACTCCAGCACCACATCTGCTCGGCATTGCTCTAGCGAAGGCTGTCTGTGGTGACTCTGCCCCTGTGACAGATCTCTTCCTGGGCCCCCAGACTTTTCCATACATCCTTTGAAATTGTGGCAGAGGCTCCCAAGCCTCCACAGCTCTGGCATTCTGCAAGCCTGCAACCAACACCATGTGGATGCTGCTAAGGCTTCTGGCTTGTATATTCTAAAACTGTGGGTCTGGCCACACCTGGGGCCAATTCAGCCATGGCTGGAGTGGCCAAAGCAGCTGGGATGCTGGTGCTGGAAGCAGCTTCCCAAGGTGGTCCTGGGCAGCAGGCCCATGGAGGGCATCTCAGGCCTATTCCACAAGACCATTCTGTCTCCCTAGGCCTCTGGGCCTGAAATGGAAGAGTTGGCCCCAGAGGCTTCTGCAATGCCTTCAGGGCCTTTTCCCCCTTCTCTTGATAATCCCTTTCTTTTGTACTAATCTTAGCATCATTGGATTTTTCTTCTGAAAATGCTCTCTGCTTCTCTACCACATGGCCAGGCTGCAAATCGTCCAAATCTTTATGCTCTACTTCCCTTTTAAATTCTGGCTTTATGTCATGGCTTTGCCACCATAACTCAGCATGGGCTGTTACAAGTAGCCATGCAGATTCCTGAACGTTTTGCTGCTTAGAAATTTCTTCCACCAGATACTCTTGTTCACAATTCCTAAGTTCCAACTTCCACAAAGTCCTAGGTCATGGACAGAATGCAGCCAAGTTCCTTGCCAGTTCATAGCAAGGGTGATCTTTGCCCCAGTTTCTGAAAAACTCCTTATTTCTGAGACCTCCTTAGAATGGTTTTTACAATCCATATTTCCATAACCATTCTGGTCACCACCATCTAACCAATGTATAAAACATTCAAAATTTTCCCTAATTTGCTTGTTTTCTGAACTTTCACCAGCATCTAGGCTTTCCTAGCCTGCTCCTCCAAATTCCTCCAGCCTCTCCTCCATACCCAATTCCAAAGCCACTCCACATTTTCAAGTATTTGTTATAAGAAAAACCCGACTTCTCTGGTACAGATTTTCTGTACTAGTCTATTTCTGTTGCTTTTAACAAAATACTCAGTACAAAGTGATTTATAAGAAAACAGAACTCATTGCTTTCAGTTTTGGAGACTAGGAAGTCCAAAGTCCAGGGAACACATCTAGTAAAGGTCTTGGTGGTGGTGACAGTAATGCAGGGTATCACATTGTGAAATAGCAGAGCAGAGAGAGCAAGAGAGACAGACTCTCCTCTCTCTTCTTTTAAAGCCCTCAGAACCACACCCCTAACCACCATTTTTAATCCATTCACTACTACACTGTCCTACAATCCAATCACCTCTTCAAGGCTCCACCTTTCAATTACCATAATAGGATTTCCCACCCTCTTAACAGTCAGAGTGGGGGCCAAGTTTCTAATACATAAAACTTGGGGGACACAATTCAAGCTTCAGTGAGTTTGGGGGGGGACATAATTTAATCCACTACAGAAACTAAGCCCCGGAAAGATTAAGCAAGTTTCTCAAGGTCCCACAGCCATTCTGTGACAGGTGGAATTAGAAACCAGCAAGACCTGATTCAGCCCTGGTATGTTTCCACCACACATATTGTCGGTGCTTAATATATATTGATGGAATGAATTTAATTCTGGGGCCTTCTTTATCTGATCCCTTCAGGCCACAGAGTTTAGTCATAACTGCAAATCAATATAAATACTAATAATAATTGGAAATCTAAATTATAATTTGATAACTCAGTTTTTCAAGTAGGTTGATTGGCTAGATAAGAGTTAATGCCTAATATGATAGAGTTCCAAACCAGCATTGTTTTATTAATGCAAAATAATTTTAAAGCATTGCAAAAATAGTGGCTGTATTAGTTAAGTGGTAAGAGGCGTTGCATGAGAATTTTGCTTAATTAAATTGAATATTATATTTTTGTTAGAACACACGTTTAAAGTTAATCACCAAAGAATGCCTAAATTTAAAGTACTTTTTATATATGTATATATTTAATGACTGATATTATTGAAAAGTTATATTTTTAAGTTATCCATACCCAGAAAAAAATAGTTAATGGAATAATTCTATTTGCCACAAAATTCTATTTGCCCTGACTCTGGGCTATGAGCTCCCTTCCAAACCTTAGACACAGATATGTCAGCCAAAGTTACCAGAATCATGCAGAAGGCCCCCTTGGGGCAAATATGTGAGTGAATAAAAAGAGAACGTTTTGACCTATAAAAAGATCACACAAGTAATACATGGTCATTATTTTGAAAAATTAGTAAAAAAAAGAAAAACAAAATCATCACAGTCCCATTATCAAGTGATAATCAGTATAAACATGTTTATGTATCTCTTTCTAGCTAACTATATAGAATATATATATATATATATATTTTTTTTTTTTTTTTTTTTTTTTTCCATGTCCGGCAACGGATCG
>NW_007727319.1:146415-162216 GCF_000696425.1 Galeopterus variegatus | reverse complement strand
CCCGTACCGGACTGGGACCGGCAACAGGATCGCAACCCTCGGTGTTGCCCCCGCGCCTTGCTCAGCCAGTGAGTGGGAACCGGTCTGTATGTGGGATCCGAACCCTCGGCGGGAGCGCAGCCACGCTTCCCAAGCGGCGCACTAGCGCAGTGCGCCACCGGGCCGGCCCCAGAATACATATTTTTTACAAAAAAAAAAATAGGATTATACTTCACACACTGTTCTGTAAGCTGCCTTTCTTACTTAACATATTGTTAACTTCTTTTTACAACAGTAAGCTTACACATACAATACAGTTTAATGTCTACATAGTATACCATTGTAGACTTGCACCATAATTTGAAACAGATGTAGACACGTGACTACAAAACACAGGAGCAAGATGGCATATCTGGAGGCTTTGGGCTGAGTATTGGGGTAAGACATACCGGACACTCTTGTTACCCACCTTTTTTGGGCTCTCTTTTCTGTTCTCCTGTAGTTGTAGTTCTATATAATACCTCATCAGGGCCCCATAGGGATTAAGCCCCAGTTGACCATAGCTGACTATACTCCTGACACTTGGGAGGATTCCTAAGTGCAGTCCATTAACAGAAGGTATTCCTGTTACTAATCTCTCTCCCATATGGAGAACAGATGGTACCTTATAGAGTTTGGATGTGTTGTCCCCCCTAAAACTCATGTGGAAATCTGATCCCTAATGTGACAGTGTTGAGAGCTGTTTGAGTCATGCGGGCAGATCCCTCATGAATGGATTAATATTCTCCCTGAGGGGTGGGGGTAGTGAGTGAGATCTCGCTTTATTAGTTCCCATGAGAGCTGGTTGTTGATAGGACCCTGGCACCTCCTCTCTCTCTCTCTCTCTCTCTCTCTCTCTCTTCTTCTCCCCGTGTGATCTGCTTGTACCCGCCGGCTGCTGCCACTTTCCACCATGAGTAGAAGCGGCCCGAGGCCTGCACCAGATGCAGCTGTCCCAGAATTGTAAGCCAAATAAACTTCCGTTCTTTATAAATTACCCAGTCTCAGGTATTCTGTTATAGTAGCAAAAAAATGGACTAATACAGTACCACAAACATTACCCTCCCCATCAAGTCACCTATAAATCCATCTCATCCATCTTGTATAGCACAAGGGTCCCATCTCTCTCTGGTTTCCATCCCTCCTCCCCTCCCACCTGGATCCCGTCAGGCTTTCCCACCCCTCCATTCTGTTCCCAGGGCCCCAGCTTCAACTTGGTAAAGACTGAGGCTGTGAACAGAGCTCCAGACCACATCCAGGAGAGGAGCATCAGGCCTCAAGAAAGCTTTAGATCTTTTGAGTTCTTTAAAGTAGAATATCTACAGAGCAAACAAACCTTTCTCTTGCTAATGTTGGCCACATCTAATAGCACCACATTTCCCACACTTCAGTTCAATCCTTGCCTTATCCACTTATTGTGTTCTTCTATTAATACTTCTCTTTAAATTGACTCACTTTTTAAAACACAAGGAAATAAAGCTGCATCATAAGCAACAGTATCTATAAAATCATGGGTTTTTCATGCTGGTTATATTATTCTAATTTTTAAAATAAACATGTCACTATTAAAATAAGAAACATTCATCCATGTCCAACCTGAAATCATCCCAAGGATACACGTACCATAATTTGGAAAACACTATATTGTTTCAACAAAGACCACACACTCAAAATTTTAAGTTAGCTCTGTTGTTTACTAAAATCTTCAGGATGGAGGCTGAAGGCATACACACACACCAGTGTCTCAACTCCCCACTCTTCTTAGAAGCTTGAAATTACAAACATTCTTTTACACATCTTTATATGGAACAAATATGCACAACTGTCTTAGCGACTTAGGCAAGCTATATAAGGGATCTTTTCCAAGAACTTCTTCACTTTGCAGTCAAGGGTGTCTTGGATTCAAGAGACCTGTGGAGAGAGGTTTCTAATGACCAAGAGGAACCGGGTACTTCTAGCAGGGGTGAGGGAGTGGAATCTTCTTTAACTCACAGGTTTACTTGGTCACAGCATCACTATTCAACAAAATCTCTGTATTCTCCCTTCCTCCCTCTTGCCAAAGACCTTATTCCTACCAGGAGAAGGGGAGAGGGTGGGACAAGAAAAAAAAAGGCAAGCAATAAGAAAATCCCATCCTGCCGTGTATAAATTGCCTGGTCTAGGTCGGTCCCCATGACTTGTTTCTTCCTGGTTTGCAGAACAGAAAATGCTGCCAACACACAGCATTGGGGCCATGCTGTGGTATAAGACAGAGTTTAGACAAAACTCAATGGCAGCCTTTGGAGTGGGTTACCCACCTCATGTCTGATGACCAATATGGCACAGAAAGCAAGTGACTGATCTGGCGTAGGAATGATCAGATGACCTCCTGGGATGATCCAACAAATTAGTAGAACAACATGCCTGCACCCAAAGCCTCTGCTTACAACGTCTAGATCTGCCATCTCTCTCCCATGTCTCACAATCATGTGTCTCTTGCATTTCAAAAGAATTTGCTTGTCATAAAAAAAAGCGAATTTTTTATGTATTAAATATGTAAAGTCACCTCAAATTTTTGTGGTTTTTTTAAATGATTATAAATGCAGTAGACGTTTAATGTAGAAATATTTCTATTAATTTTAGATTTTCTAAGTCTGAAAAGTGTATAGAAGCAAGGAAAAAATAATACCCAAAGTTAATATCATTGTTACCATTCTAATATTCTTCCCTCCAATTTTTTTTTCTTTTTGTACATTTTCACATCCTTAAAAGCATACTGGATTTTTTATTTTTTAAATACTTTTTGTATAAATATTTAATTTTCCATACTATACAAGTATGATGTATTCATAGGGAACATAGAAAAGACAGACAAAAATAACCATTCATGGTCCCACCACCCCAAGACAATAATCAATACTACCTTTATTTTTTTAAGTATAGTTTTTTATCCTGATTCATTTTCTTAACTTTCTACACAAGCATTAAAAATTTGGCAAACATCCTTTAGTTGGGGAAGGGGAAGTCATAATTAACATTTTTTTTTAAGTTAGGCTTATTGAAATGGTGATTTGTCAAACATATATCTACATGTGACTTAATTTTTACATCTCCCTAAGTCCTTTTGAAGTAAATTAATGAATCAGAACAAAACTTTTCTGTCAGATTTTGTGTCTAGTTGAATTTTTTTAGATACAATTTCCTTTAAGAAAATTTGTAACACCAAGGTCAAGGGTTAGATCCCCACACTGGCCAACCACCAAAAAAAAAAAAAAAAAAAGAAAGAAAGAAAAAAAAAAAAAAAGAAAGAAAGAAAAAAAAAAAAAAAGAAAGAAAGAAAAAAAAAAAAAAAGAAAGAAAGAAAAAAAAAAAAAAAGAAAGAAAGAAAAAAAAAAAAAAAGAAAGAAAGAAAAAAAAAAAAAAAGAAAGAAAGAAAAAAAAAAAAAAAGAAAGAAAGAAAAAAAAAAAAAAAGAAAGAAAGAAAAAAAAAAAAAAAAAAAGTAAGAAAGAAACAAAGAAAAGAAAAAGATAAGGCATAGACTGGGAGAAAATATTTGCAAAACACATATGAATAAAAGATTTGTATTCAAAATATACAAAGAATTTGTAAAACTCAACAGTAAGAAAACCAACACCCTGATTAAAAAGTGAGCAAAATATCTGAATAGACACCTCACCTAAGGAGATATACAAATGGCAAATAAACATATGAAAAGACACTCAACATCATAAGTCATTACAGAATTGCAAATTAAAATAAGATACCACTACACACCTACTAGAACAGCTAAAATCCAAAATACTGACAAGGCCAAATGCTAGCAAGGATGTGGAGCAACAGGAACTCTCATTTACTGCTGGTGGGAATGCAACATGGTACGGCCCCTTCAGAAGCCTGTTTGGCAGTTTCTTACAAAGCATAGTCTTACCAAAATGAGTTGAAAACTTATGTCTATAAAAACCTGCACACACATATTTATATCAGCTTGATTCATGTTACCAAAAATTGGAAGCAAGCAAGATGTCCTTCAGTAGGTGAATGGATAAAGTAGGTGAATGGTACTGCCAGGCATGGAATACTGTTCAGCAAGAAAAAAAATGAACCATCAAGCCATGAAAAGACACAAAGAACCCTAAATGCATATTGCTAAGTGAAAGAAGCCAGCCTGGAAGAGCTACACACTGTATGATTCCAACCATATGACATTCTGGAAAAGACAAAACTGTTGAGATAGTAAAAAGATCAGTGGCTGCCATAGGTTGGGGGGAAGTAGGGAAGAGGGAAATAGGCAGGGCACGAGGGATTTTTAGGGCAGTGAAACTCTTCTTTATGATACTGTAATTCTGGACACATGACATTATGCATTTGACAAAACCCATAGAATGTTCAACACAAAGAGTGAACCCTGATGTAAACTACGGACTTTAGTCAATAATAACACATCAATATTGGTGCATCAATTGTAACAAATATGCCACAACAATGAAAGAAGTGAATAAAAGGGGAAACTGTTGAGGGAGCAGGGAGAGTATATATGGAAACTCTCTAAACTTTCTGTTCAATTTTTCTGTAAACCTGAAATTGCTCTAGGAAATAAAGTATATTGATTTTAGAGAGAGATCATTTCTACATATGTAAATCAATCATATATATGAGTACCTACGATAACCTCTCTCTTCTTCTCTCTTCTCTCTCTCACTCTCTCTCTGAAAGACCTTTCACCAGCCTGAAATAGTTTTCTGTATGGGATTAAGAGCTCATTCTCACTCTCTCTCTCTCTGAAAGACCTTTCACCAGCCTGAAATAGTTTTCTGTATGGGATTAAGAGCTCAATAATGGTAGGATAAATTAATAAATGAGAGACAGACAGACAGACATAGCTGGTGTTAGTACAGGGATATGAAGAAGTCTACAAAGCCAGCTTGATCTGGATTTGAATTCCTTTCTTCACTTATTGTGTGAATTTGGCAAATTATTTAAACTTCCTTAGCTTCAATTTCTTTATATGTAAAATGAGGAAAATAAACACGACCTGAGAGTAGTGTCTTAAGTTTAATAAAGTAACATGTATGAGGGACAAAGAATATACTCTTGCACAAAGTAAGTGACTGATCAATGGTCGTTATTACCATTTTTACAACAATAATAATAATAAACAAGCAAAATTCAGTATTCTTGCATCTTTGAAAAAAGACCAACCTGGGTTTGATTTCTGGCTCTTCCTCCAAGTAGCTGATAGGACTTCTGCTATGTGATTAAACTTGAAAAATAGGTTGAGGGTTTTTGTTTGTTTGTTTTTTAATTATACATACATGTGGGGTACACCGTTGATTTTCAATAATTGTGTACAACATGTGGTGTAGGTTGAGGTTTAAATGAGATACATCGATTCATTCATTCAGTAAACAATTATTGGGTACCTACCGTGTGCCAGGCTTTCCTCTAGACACTAAGGATATAGCAGTGGACAACACAAAGTTCCAGTCCTAATAGAGAGTATATTATAGTGAAGGAAGCAGATAAGAAACAGATATATGATAAACTCTCAGAAATAAGTGAAGAGAAAAAAATCAAGAAAAAAAGATGTGTTATTTCAATACGGTGACATTTAAGCAGAGTCCTAAAGGAAATGAGGAAGGAAGCCATGTACATACCTGGGAAGAGCGTTCTGGACAGAGAACGGGCAAAGGCCAGGGTGTAATGAGCCTGTTATGTCAGAGGAGGAGGGGCTGAAGTAAAGTGATGAGAAGGGAAGTGAAAGGAGGAGAAAGATCAGGGAAAAACCCGGGGCCAAATTATTTAGGCCTGGGTAGGAACCTTGGATTCTCAGAGTGATGAGAAGCCATTGGAGGATTTTGAGCAGGAGCGTGTTGTGATCAATTTGCATTATATCAGGATTGCTCTGGTAGCTGTTTACTAAACAGTCTATGGGAAGGCTGTTGTAGGCAACCTCTAAAATAGTTCTCAAGAATTCCTGCCTCCGCATGTCCATGCCTTGTATAATCCCTACCCTTGAGCATAAGCTGGACTTACTGACTTGCTTCTGACAAATAGAATACTAGAAAAGTAATGGTATGTCACTTCCAAGATTAGGTTACAAAAGACTGTGACTCTCTTCCTGTTCACCTTCTCTCACTCTCTCTGATCACCCTCACTCTGGGGGAAGCCACCTGCCATACTGGGAGTATGGAGAGGCCCACATGACAAGGACTGACATCTCTAGCAAAAGCCAGTGAGGACCTGAGGCCTTCTAACAGCCGTATGAGCAAAACTGGAAGCAGAGCCTCCCCATGTGGGTTTCGAGATGACTGCGACCTGGCCAACACCTTGGTTGCAGCCTTCCGAGAGACCCTGAGTCAGAGGACCCTGCTAAGCTATGCGCAGATTCCTGACCCACAGAAACTGGGAGATAATAAATGTTTGTGGTTGAAAGCCTTTAAGTTTGGGGCTAATCTGTCATGTAGCAATAGATAACCATACAGAGGGCAAGTTTGAAAGCAGGAAGACCAACTTTTGTGGGACACTGAAATGGGCAGTTTGGGCTACAGCACAGCAGAGGCAGTAGTGAGAAGTGGTTGAATCAAAGATAACTTTTGCAAAGTGCCTGGCACTTAGTAGACACTGAACAAATGTTTACACCATCCCTGTTCCTTGGTTAGAATTAGTCTAAGCAAGAACTAGAGTTTTTAGAGGAGACTGAACTGATTGACCCTGTTTGGGAGATATTGTGATACAGTAACGGGTCATATGGCAGAATCCACATGATCTATGTCCTGTTATGAATTAAATTGTGTCCCCCAAGAAAAATACATATTGAAAGCCTGAACCCCAGTATCCCCCAATGTGACCTTGTTTGGAAATAGGGTCCTCGCAAATGTAATCAGTTAAGATGAAGTCATACTAGAATCGAGTGAGTTCCTAATCAAATAAGCTGGCGTCCTTATAGGAGGACACCATGTGAAGACGGAGACACAGTGAGAACACCATGTGAAGATGGAGAAAGTGATCAGAGCTATGCTGTCACAAGCCAAGGAATGTCGAGGATCTATGGCCACCGCCAGAAGCTAAGAGGAGGTAAGGAACTATTCTCGCCTAAAGGCTTTAGAGGGAGTGTGTCTCTGCCAACACCTTGATTTTGGACTTCTAGCCTCCTCAACTGAGAGAAGAAATTTCTGTGTTTAAAGCCACAAAGTCTGTGGTACTTTGTTACAACAGCCCTAATACAATACCTATAAATGGTCTTCACACCCACTGCCTCGCAAGGTTGGAAGATACTGGAGTCAACCTTCCTCTAGCACCAACACAGCCTCATGTTCATAAAGAGGGTTAGGGAACACTTGGTGGTAATGACAGTGGCCATTTACTTTTCTTTTGTTGTTTCTGATACACAAAAAGCAAGTTTGTGCTGAATACACCAGAAATCTTTCCAATTAATGGGTGACCAGCCTGTGCTTTACTCTATGGGAGTTATCAGTAAGGGATTTATGTTTCAGTAGCATGCTTAATTGCGATACAACACCGACTGTCTCTTGCACGGGAATTTAGCATGCAAGATTCACAGCTCTTAGCTCAATTTTTGCCTTTGTTTCCTTGTTTCTGATGTTTCCTTAGACTATCAAACTGCGTTCCATTGTGTCAGACTGCCCCCTACTGCTTTGGTCCCATAATCTCACCTGGCTGCTACTATTTTGAGTTGGTTTTTGGAATGTGTATGTTTTTTGCCAGGGTCTGTAAACTATCTACTCTCACACCCCAAAGAACACAGAACACTGGGACAGAGTGGGCAGGGGATCTTATTTTTTCTTTTAATAAAACCACTGAACAACCACAAATATATATATATATATATATATATATGTTTGTTTGTTTAAAAACACACCATCTAAAACAAAAAAAAAAAAAAAACACCATCTGACTGGCTTTATCCTGCCAGAGAAATTAAGTTTCCAGAATAAGAGTGGATCCCATTCTCTTCTTTCTTATTTCTTGACGGCGGCAAATATCTTCAAGAGACATCCTCTCTTTCCACAACATGACAACAGGGAAATTTTTTTTAAGAGAAGCTGATGATATTTTAACTAATCCAACCAGCCAAAGGAAAGCAATATTACAAAAGGGGCCTTAAAGGAAGGGTGGGATTTCTTTTCCGCTTCAAAGGCACTGACATGCAGCGCTGTGAAAAGGCCAGCTGCAGGAGGGGTCAGAGTGCCCCGAAAGTCCCCGCGGCCACCCCCCAACAAGCGGGTGTGCTGGCCACACCAAGCCCAGGCCCTCTTTGCTGTCCTTCCTTTGCCTGTGCACCACTCTGGATGAAGACGGTGCCAGCCCTCAGCCAGGAGGAAAAGTGACAGAGGATCAGAAGAGGGCATAGGGGTACATTAGTAAAGAAAACAGAGGGAACCTGGAAATTAGCCATTTGGGCTTTTATAACACAAATCAGTTCTCAAGAGAGTCTGGGGGCCCTGTCAAGCAGAAAATAATAACTCAGAACAAATTCTCCCAATCTGTGATGGTGGTTTTTTTAAAAATTTTAAACAAGACCAAACAAAACACCACCAGGCCTCACTGCAGGGTGGCTTCCCTAATTGCTGATCTTCTCTTTCTGTCCCCCAAGCTGCAGCACTACAGTTGTACCCAGCCTGGGTCACTCCCCTGCCAGCTTTCCCATGGAGGATACCTAATCTGATCATCTAACCATGCTCCTGTGCCGCCACACGCAGCCTCCTTCCACAGATTTGCTGCATTTTGACATACACATTCGGCCTGTAACTAGCTCTCAGGAGAGTCTGGTTTCCTATGACCATTGTCATGACTGAACCTTTGTTCAGAACCCTGAACCACATGTGCACACCTTTATTCTCTGTGCAACTGCCTCGTGTCCTGCCCTGTCTGGGCTGGCAGCCTCAGGAGGGGCACAGGGAGCATTCTTTTTCTCCACCTGCACTGTTTACTCCTTGGCCTGTGCTTGGGGCTGTGCTCTCTCCCAGGGCTTACAAAGGAGAGCAGGGATGGGGGTGGTGCAGAAAATGTCACTGGAGAACATTTACCCTTATCGCATTGTGCCAAACAAACGCAAAACCTATTCCATAAAAGATTTTTTATGTTGCATGGTCCCAGAGAATAGCCCAGCTGCTCTCTTTGGCTCCCCTCCATTTCTCACTCCCATTCATAAAATCTTTCGAGAAGGCCATGTGCTGCTTTCTCACACAGCCAATCAAGTTATGCTCCAATCCAGAATGAAGTTGGATTTAGATGCAGGTGGCTGGGGGGCCCTGACCAGTCTGTCTTTCTAACTACTCTTCTGTCTACTCTAACACTCCCTACCTAACCATTCCCCACCAGGAATCAAAAAAATCATATGCTGAGCCTCTCTAAAGATCCAGTACCATCCAGAAGCTGAGCAATCACAAAAGCTTACTAAACCTCTGGTACTCGTGGATTTAGCATTCACAGCAGTCCCCAAGACCCATGACCTATAGCAATTTGTCTTTTGCTCCCCACCAGGAATCAAAAAAATCATATGCTGAGCCTCTCTAAAGATCCAGTACCATCCAGAAGCTGAGCAATCACAAAAACTTACTAAACCTCTGGTATTCGTGGATTTAGCATTCACAGCAGTCCCCAAGACCCATGACCTATAGCAATTTGTCTTTTGCTGAGGCCCAAATCTGAATGTTAAACACCATGACACCAGTGTTTGGGAGACAGTCACTTAGTAAGGGAGCCTAGTTGGCCTAGTTAGCTATTCTACAATCACAACGTTATTATTATTTTCTTAATTTGCCATATGCCAGGTACCATACTAATTACTTCCTCTAATATTATAACAACTTCATCCCCATTATATACATGAGAAAACTGAGATTCAGAGGTTGAAATATTTGCTCGAGATCATATAACCAGTCAGTATGATTGAGCAAGACCACACAGCTAATTAGTGTAATTTGAGGAAGATCACAGAGCTAGTTAGCATGATTAAGCAATCACAGAGCTAGTATGATTGGGCTAGCTGAGCAGGGACTTGACCCAAGGTCTCTCTTATTTTGAAACTCAAACAATTAACAACCTCAGTTCTGCTTCCTGTGTCATTCTCTCCTCACTTCAGGAACACAGCAATAACCATAAGGCTGTCAGAATTGTGTTAACATGTAGAAAATGGCCCAAATTCTAGAGATACCTTCAGTGAATATTGAAAAGGCGGTGATGTGAGAATACACAAAGACTACACTTGACTCTGAACAGAAACTAAGTCTGAGAAAGGCCAGAAGCCTGAACAAAAACAACTCTTATGAATTTGAGGATCTTGAAAGATCTGGAGTATCAAGGGTTTCATGAACACAGAGAAACAGAGGACTATATATGTGTATACTAACATTAACATAGAAATAGATAAGGCATATTTCCTCCTCTCAAGAGTCTCACACCATTAGCTCACCAAGAAAAATAACAATTAGAAGATAAAGTACACAGTGGTGACTGCACTGAAGGTGTTCATGAATAGAAGTGCCTGGAAGCAGTTGGAGAATATGCCTGAAGGAGATATGAAGCTTGAGTTCAGCCTTAGATAATGAACACAGTTTAGATGGGTGGAAGGAAGAAAGGAGAGCTTTCAGGAAGAGGAAACAGACTAGGACAAGACTCAGAGGCATAAATGAGCATAACAGACGCAGGGAATTTTAACCTAGATCCTAAGCTCCATGGGAGCAGGATCTGTGTCGAAGCTTGTTCACAGACGCATCCTTAGCATGGTCTCCAGGGCACATGGTAGGCACTCAAACCATTTATTGGTGAAATAAAGAAATGAAAAAAGAAGAGAGAGAGTGGTAGAAGGCAGCAAGAGAGAGAATTCAAATGGAGAAAGACTAAACCGGAGTCAAAATGTTTGCACAGAAGAAGGTGTGTGTTGTGAGTGGAGGGGAGTAAGGTTGGTAAGATCAGGTGAAGTGAAGGTAGGAAGGGCTTTGACCAAAGTCAGGGCAAGGAGTCTTATTAGAGCAGGAGGCAAGACGGAGACAGACGGGGCACCCATGGGATCCTGAGCACAGGAGAAGCGTGCTCAAAGCCACAGAATATGAATCGGCGTGGCAGCAGTGTGCAGGCCAGCCAGGACAGGACACAGGCTGCAGGCTGGGAGAGTCCTTAAGAAGCCACCGTGGCAGTCTAGACACAAGAAGATGAGAGTTTGACCTATGGGGACAGCAGAAGGAACAGGAGGAGAGATGAAAAATCGAAGAAACTGCTGAGGAGGAAAAATCTATACAATGTTGGTAACAGTTGGGGTAGGAAGAAAATAGGAAGAAATAGGTCAAAATTCTGGTGGGGCATCTGAAAGAGTGGTGGTAGGTCACTTAGAAATAGGGAAGTTCATGTTGTTTAAGATGAGGTGAAGGAGATACTAAGCTCGGTGTGTGATATATAACTTTAGAAAGCTCAAGAATAGATCTAAATCTAGAGATAACGTTCTACATGGTAGAAAGCCCAAGAGTTTGTGCATGGTTTCATACATGTGTATGTTTGTGGGATGAACATATGTGCTATGGCCACCAGGCAATTTTAATTGAACTATAGAATTTCAGAATTGGAAGAAACGTGACTGTCCAACACTTGTACGATACACAGTATACATGTGCAGAACACTTGTGCAGTACACAGCAGCGTTTGTCAACCCGTGCCTGTTTGAATGACCTGTAGTGAAAAGAGCTCACTCCTCTTTCTGTGGTTACACAGCTCTGTTTATTAGAAAGGTTTCCCTAATATGCTATATTTTGACAAAATAAAGCTCACTCATATTCTAATGATTAAAAGCCTAAATTTGGCAATCTCACAAAATAGATGAAGAAGATATTACTACTTTTCAATATCCATTATTTCTTTCTTCCCTAGGAAAAAAAATTTTTTTTAGTGGAACACATGACTACCCAGAATAATGACTACCTTCTCAACATTCCCCACCGGCTAATTGGTTTTGTGACCTAGTTCTGGCTGACAGGATGGGAGCAGAAATGGTGTGGAGAATGGCAGGGTCCGTGCCCTTAAAGGGAAGCAGCCTGCCTTATACTTACCCCTTTTCCTCCTTTCTGCTGACTGGACTGGGCGGGACACTGGGAGCTGGAATGGCCATCTTGACTAAGATGGAAGCCACAGGGCCGGCCTGTGGCTCACCTGGGAGATTGTGGTGCTGACAACACCAAGTCAAGGGTTAAGATCCCCTTACCGGTCATCTTCTTAAAAAAAAAAAAAAAAAAAAAGATGGAAGCCACATGTTGAGGATGTCAGAGCAACTAGATAGGAGGAGTCTGAGACTCTAACATCTGTGCAAATACACGTATACACCTTCTTAGCCCCAGACCCTCGTGAGAGAGGAATAAACTTGTAGCTGTTTGAGCTGTTTTACTTGGGTTTCCACTATAGCAGCCAAATTACCTACTACTTGATATTGCGGGTTCTAATCTCTGGCTCTGTCATTTACTAGCAAGTTGCTCAACTTCCCACAGATTGTTTCTTCATCTGGAAAATTTAGCCTACTCCATAGGGTTGCAGAAGAAATTAAATGAGATAGTGTGCTTAAATGCACTTAGCACAGTGAGTGCTCAACAAATTGTAGCTGTTATTGTTACCACTGTTTACTAATACAAAAATTAGCTATCTCAAAAATAAGTTCAACCAATTAGAATTCCTTAAAAGTGGTAAATAAAAAACTTTTTACTGCACTTTAATGTAGTAGTTGAGGAGTACTGTACTAATTTGAACAACTCTGACATAGCATAAATACCTTCATTTCATAATCAAGAGGCCCAGAAAGGTATGGAAACTCGCTCAGAGCAATACAACAAGTGGCAAAACTTGAATTAATTTTATAACCTTCACCCCTTGAGGGTCAGTCATTTGAGGAGCAAGCAATAGAACAGAAGAGTGGGGGGGGGATGCGCGTGTGTGTGTGTGTGCGCGCGCGCGTGTATGTGTGTGTGTGTGCATGTGTGTGCATGCGTGTGCGCATGCGTGCGCGCATGCGTGCGTGCGTGTGTGCGTGTGTGTGCATGTGTGCATGCGTGTGTGCGTGTGTGCATATGTGTGTGTGTGCATGTGTGTGCGTGTGTGCATGTGCGTGTGCGTGTGTGTGCGTGTGTGTACGTGTGTGCGTGTGTGTGTGCGTGTGTGCATGTGTGCGTGTGTGTGTGTGTGTGTGTGTGCGTGCGTGCATGTGTGTGAAATACTGTCCAGGAATCTCCCCGTGTCTTTTCAACCCCAAACTTCCTATGTTCCTAAAGTACCAAAAGGTGACCACCATGGGAAAGAGCTGGCCCCTTTATGAATATGATGCTCCGTCACTACTCCTCAAGGTGTCTTTCTAGTACTTTGCAAGTCATTCGTTAATTGAAAAGATACTAATATTTTCCTTCTATGTAAGATGATATCTAGGCACACAGTGCTAAGACCCCCCTAAATCATTGTTCTAACATCCTCCCCAAATTCCTTTATCTCAAAGTTTCATCTTTTTCCTTTCCTTCACACAACTAAACCCTTATCAGAGAGAAAGCTACCTTGAGAATGCTGTTGAGGTCTGTTTTTTCAAAAAGTTATTTAGGCTATAAAAAGCATTGAGACATGAAACACTAAATATTTGAGAATCAGTGAATGGCTGGAGGGACAGAAGGAAGGAAAGGAACTTACTTGATCCAATAATGAAAGCTTCTTAAAATTAACCATATCATCTGGCAGAATCAAGAAAATGTTCTGTTACGGGGACAGAGGCAGGAAAAAGAACAGCTAAGTTGTTAAAAGATAAAATCTGGGTTTCAAAGGGCAATTTTTTATAAAACTAAGGCATTCTCATTGCAAAACATATTCACATTTCACAAAAAGAATAAAGTGAGAAATAAAACCTCCCTCTCTTTTGACTCCACAGCTCGACTCCCTGGAAGTAAGCATGCTCATATTTTCTTACATATCCTTCTAGACATTGTCCTGCCTAAATAAGAACATATTGCATATATTTATACATATATATATACGTATGCCTATAAAATTATATTTTTTCTCTCACAATATTTCTAAAAATGTCAAGGAAATAATTATTTTTAAAATCTTGATTCTTAAAGCAAAACTCCCTACTAACAAGAAGTAAAAGCCTCACACACAACAATCTCAGGTCTTCAGGAGAGTCAGCAAGAGTCCAGATACTTTGTGAAACAGAAATAATCAAATGCCTCAAAATATTTAATTTCCTATGCCAGGAATGTGAAACAGGTGTAATTAAAATAAAACTTTTTTAATTAAGTGACCTCTCTTGACCAACCATCTGTGAATAATTCAGATTTCCCCCTTATTATTACTGTAAAATTAAAACGAGGTCATATAAACAGGAAGATCCTCTTTAACTATCTTTAAGCACCAGCAATATATATTTTCCACCAGTTAAAATCCTTAATGATACGAAAACTCTGTCAAGCATAACTCTACCAATTCATTTGCCTGAAACCATCAATATTTTATCATGCACTTGCAGTTGGCTTTAATTTAACAGTCCAGGTTACTAATCAAACAAAACACCCAAGTCATTAAAAGTTAGCGTGCCATTTAGAAAGTGCATTTCACGTTTATTAAAATATCTTTCATGCAGCCATTAGAAACCTAAAGTTTTAATTACAATCAGATATTTAGTTCTACTCTGGTTATGCATTTGGCTCTCTCTTGCAACTGCCCTGATTAATCTTCCAGACCAAGCTCATCCATTACCTCCTGAAATTATTTTCCTCTCAACTTATTCAGAATTCATCGTTCTATCCCACCCACCACAAATAAGTAAAATGCATTTTCAAGGTATGCAAAATACCCAAAAGATAACTCATTTAAAAGATTTCATTTCAAATGTAATTTACCCTTCATAAAATACCAAAGAGGCATCATTCCAGAAGGACAAATTGAAATTGAAAATTAGCTCTTTGTGTCTTTATTGTCAATTTTCATTATTTATTTTTCTTTCTAATGATGGGAGAAGTTCAATGAGCATTTTCTTATAATCACCTAACTAGGTGATTCAGCTAAGTGTTCTTTTTCTTTAGCTTTCCAATCTTGCCTACTTCTGTCCCTGCCTTGGCTTGCCCAAAATTTCCATGAAGGGGATTACCAATATGTAAAACATCAGATTTCATGTTAAATCTAGCTCCTCTGAATTACAAGCACTTAGACCCTCCATCAGTCCTATTTACTGTGCACTAAAATATGTTTTAGGTGGGGTTTAAAGCTGACAGTGGGTATGGGATCACTTTTATTTTCAAACCCATTAAGTCCTTGCTCATCTATATTTACTTTAAAATTGTTTGAACACCAAAAATTTTCTCTTTTCTTTAAGCTTATACCTCTCTATCCATAGCTTATCATAAGTGGCTTAAAGAAATCAATTGGCACTTTTAACATTCTGCCAGGAAATCTCTCTAACCAAATTCACAAGTTTGTTAGGTTTATTTTCTATTTTCCACATTATTGTAGATAACAGTGTTGTCAAATGTTCCTCCATTACATAACAAGGATCACATTTTTCCAGTCTCCAAATCCAGTTTTCTCCCTGTCCTTGCCGGCTTCATCAATAATCTTTTTTCAATGGCCCTCCAGCCTTTACTAACAGGCGTTTCAAGGCCTTCCAGTTTCTGCTGACTTCCCAGTCCTAAATCCAATGCCTGGTGTATTGGGGTTTTATCAGAGCTGCACCCCACTTCCATGTACCAACTTCTGTTCAAGTTACCTATCGTGGCTTACTAAACAAACTAAAACAGCAGTCATAACACCTCATGAGTTTGTGGGTC
>NW_007727319.1:141486-145368 GCF_000696425.1 Galeopterus variegatus | reverse complement strand
GGCTCAGCTGGGACTGTCTCATTCTGAGACTCCAGCATGGTGGCCTCAGCACATTTGGACTTCTTATGTGGTAGCTCAAGACCCCTAGAGAAAGCTTTCTATGAAAGGAGAAGTAGAAGCAACCAGTCTTTTATGGCCTGGGCTCAGAAACTGGCACAGTGTCACTTCTACCATATTCTATTGGCCAAGCAATCACAGAGCCCAGATTTAAGGAGCAGAGATATAGATTTTGTCTGTCAATGGGAGGACTGTCAAAAAAAAAACTTACAGCCATCTTTACCGTAAATTTATGAGATAGGTGTTCTTATACTTATTTTACAAATGAGAAAACCAATGATGAGAGAGGAGAAGTAATTTGCCCAGAGTCGTACAGCTAGAGCAGAGGCAGAATTCTAACTCAATCATCCCTCTGCATGGCAAAGTGAACGAGGTGACTGCTCCCAAAAAGTGGTGACGAAAATGGCATCATTTTCTAGAGAAACAAAGTATATGCCTATGTGGCCCTGTTTTCTGTCAGCTCAGGATACTAGCTTCCTCTTTTCCTTTCATGCCTGCTCTCAGGTGCATTTCTGCAAGTTGTACTTCATGAATGTTTATAAAAGAACAAATGATCACCTGCTACAAAGGCTTTATAAAGTCATTTTCCTATCCCACTTATGAAAGTGCATCTGACAAATTCTACCTGACAGTACGATCTCTCAGAGGTGGAGGAAATAACGAGGGAAACTGCTCTTCTGGACCAACATGGAAGAATTGTCTGGTGAAGAGAAAGTGACAGGAACCTTGGGGAACAAAGGGAGTTTGTCATCCCGGAGTTATGACCATCAGGGAAGGGAGAGCTGGCATAGTCGGAGGCAGGAAGAAAACACAGCTGTGGAGACTCGGTCTGGGGTCCTACAAGGGAAGATCAGGCAGGAAGGTTGTGCTTTCATAGGTAAAATCTTGAATGAATGCCTCGAAATTATTCCTGGGAGGAAAAAAAGAGAACAAGGACTAACGTGGCCACACAGAAAGTATCTTAGCAAGCTCAGGGTTAGAAAGGACACACATACCACAGGTGGTGTCAAGAAACCCATAACCAAGATTAAATGCAAAAGTTGGCACAAACCGATGGGAACTGTGTCAGGAAGGCTGGCGCCAGAATGCACACGTGCTGCTAGGGACAGTGAGGAAAAACAAGCAGGCGTTAGTGATTCGGTTTGGAGCAAGAACTAGGAAGATTATGTCTGTCTGTTGGGTAAAGATTATGGTGCAATGTTAGCAGATCATAGAGGAAGCAGAACTGTTTAACTTCTATTTTGCTTCTTTCTTTAAGGAGAATTGGCATTTGACTGGAAAGGATGGCATGAACATTGCAGAAGCTGATGCTGAGGTGCGGAAGACAGTGAGGAAAAGTCCCTTGTCACGACAATTTAATAGGAGATATTGGAACTCTAGAAATGGAAGATTCTCCCCTGAGTAGTTTAGAATTTTTTTTAAAAAAAGTGCCAATCAGGTCCCAGAGTGGAAGACTTCAGTGTCCACACGTAGGTAACAGCANAATGTTAGCAGATCATAGAGGAAGCAGAACTGTTTAACTTCTATTTTGCTTCTTTCTTTAAAGAGAATTGGCATTTGACTGGAAAGGATGGCATGAACATTGCAGAAGCTGATGCTCAGGCGCGGAAGACGACAGTGAGGAAAAGTCCCTTGTCATCACACACGGGTCATCGCTTCCTGAGAATCCACGACAATTTAATAGGAGATATTGGAACTCTAGAAATGGAAGATTCTCCCCTGAGTAGTTTAGAATTTTTTTTTAAAAAAGTGCCAATCAGGTCCCAGAGTGGAAGACTTCAGTGTCCACACGTAGGTAACAGCANCTATCGTGGCTTACTAAACAAACTAAAACAGCAGTCATAACACCTCATGAGTTTGTGGGTCGGGAATGTCATCAAAACTCAGTTCCTTTGCTCCACATGGCATCAACTACAGTCAGTGAAATCACTTGCTGGTGTTCAACTCGTAGAAGGGCCGGTTGAAGAGTCCAGGATAGCTTCAGTCCTATGTCCATCACCTTGAGGGGATGGCTGGACGGCAGGCTCAGCTGGGACTGTCTCATTCTGAGACTCCAGCATGGTGGCCTCAGCACATTTGGACTTCTTATGTGGTAGCTCAAGACCCCTAGAGAAAGCTTTCTATGAAAGGAGAAGTAGAAGCAACCAGTCTTTTATGGCCTGGGCTCAGAAACTGGCACAGTGTCACTTCTACCATATTCTATTGGCCAAGCAATCACAGAGCCCAGATTTAAGGAGCAGAGATATAGATTTTGTCTGTCAATGGGAGGACTGTCAAAAAAAAAAAAGAACAAATGATCACCTGCTACAAAGGCTTTATAAAGTCATTTTCCTATCCCACTTATGAAAGTGCATCTGACAAATTCTACCTGACAGTACGATCTCTCAGAGGTGGAGGAAATAACGAGGGAAACTGCTCTTCTGGACCAACATGGAAGAATTGTCTGGTGAAGAGAAAGTGACAGGAACCTTGGGGAACAAAGGGAGTTTGTCATCCCGGAGTTATGACCATCAGGGAAGGGAGAGCTGGCATAGTCGGAGGCAGGAAGAAAACACAGCTGTGGAGACTCGGTCTGGGGTCCTACAAGGGAAGATCAGGCAGGAAGGTTGTGCTTTCATAGGTAAAATCTTGAATGAATGCCTCGAAATTATTCCTGGGAGGAAAAAAAGAGAACAAGGACTAACGTGGCCACACAGAAAGTATCTTAGCAAGCTCAGGGTTAGAAAGGACACACATACCACAGGTGGTGTCAAGAAACCCATAACCAAGATTAAATGCAAAAGTTGGCACAAACCGATGGGAACTGTGTCAGGAAGGCTGGCGCCAGAATGCACACGTGCTGCTAGGGACAGTGAGGAAAAACAAGCAGGCGTTAGTGATTCGGTTTGGAGCAAGAACTAGGAAGATTATGTCTGTCTGTTGGGTAAAGATTATGGTGCAATGTTAGCAGATCATAGAGGAAGCAGAACTGTTTAACTTCTATTTTGCTTCTTTCTTTAAGGAGAATTGGCATTTGACTGGAAAGGATGGCATGAACATTGCAGAAGCTGATGCTGAGGTGCGGAAGACAGTGAGGAAAAGTCCCTTGTCACGACAATTTAATAGGAGATATTGGAACTCTAGAAATGGAAGATTCTCCCCTGAGTAGTTTAGAATTTTTTTTAAAAAAAGTGCCAATCAGGTCCCAGAGTGGAAGACTTCAGTGTCCACACGTAGGTAACAGCAGGAAGTCAGAAGTCTAAATGGAGCTGGGGGAGGGGAAATCGGGGGCAATTGTTACCTGGTATGGGAGTTCACTGGGGGTAATGGAAGTGTTCTGGAATTAGACAGTGGTGATGATTTCACAACTTTGTGAATGTACTAAAAATAACTGAACTGTACACTTTTCCTATGGTATGTGAATTATATCTCGATTTTTTAAAAAGAATACATTATCACATTTTATCTATATCCTAGGTATCGATTTTCTTTTCCTTGTTCACTCATCTAAAAATCCAGTGACCAAGACATATATCTACTAGTTAAAGGACAAAACCCAATTCAATTTTGAAAGTTCTTACTGTTTGTGACTAATGACAAAACATACAAATCAAAAAAGGGTTGTGTTTTTTAGTTTTATGGAAACACTGAAGGAATATAACAAACCTAGCATATTAAAATAAATAAATAAAAGCAGGACTGGCCAGTTAGCTCACTTGGGAGAGCGTGGTGCTGATAACACCAAGGTCAAGGGTTCAGATCCCCTTACCAGCCAGCTGCAAAAAAAAAAAAAAAAAGCAAAAAACAAAAACTGGTTTTAATTATTTAAAAAAAAAAAAAAAAGGA
>NW_007727319.1:125869-141476 GCF_000696425.1 Galeopterus variegatus | reverse complement strand
CAGTTAGCTCACTTGGGAGAGCGTGGTGCTGATAACACCAAGGTCAAGGGTTCAGATCCCCTTACCAGCCAGCTGAAAAAAAAAAAAAAAAAAAAAAAAGCAAATACTGGTTTACATCATTTAAAAAAAGAGAAAAATGGATGGAATCACAACGGTGCCAATATTATACTATTACCCATAACAAGAAAACTGGATGAATAAACTGAGTAAAGTAGTGAGTCTAGTTCCTCTATAACTCTCTAGGAACCAACTGCACATGCAATTGATGAAAGAGGTGTGACAAAGAGCAAGAATGAGAAAAGCTTAGATTTTAGTGGCCACAAGCTTTATAAGCAGCAGCAGACCGAAGGGGCTGTTGGCGATGAATGAATTTGAGCTGTGAGATCTAGTGTCCAGTAGGGGAGGGGGATGGCCCCACTCTAGTTTATGTGGATCAGAATGATATCTAGGGCACTGTATGCCATTCTGGGTACTACTCTAAGGTCACAGGTACACTGGAAAATGACAGAACATTGACGATCTGACACTGTGATACAATGGGAACCATTAAAAGGGCAGATACTATTTATCTTGGAAAAGTAAAGCAAAGTGAATAATAAAAATTGTCTTTTAAAAAAATATCAGGCCAGCCCGTGGCTCACTTGGGAGAGCGTGGTGCTGCCAAAACCAAGTCAAGGGTTAAGATCCCCTTACCAGTCATCTTTTAAAAAAATATATCAGAAAGATTCAATTTATTTTTGGACTCCAAAGAGAAGAGCGTATTCTTCATGAGTCGTATTAGCAAGACATCCAACAGGAAAAACTCAAGGTTGCTGAATAGTTAAGGAAAGAGTTGAGAAACCTCAGACAAAATACGTACCTGAGTCAGAAGTCACAATTTACTGATATCACAAATAAATGTGAGAGAGCAAGAAAAAGGCATTCATTTTAAAGTGAAAGGGAACCTGGCAGTCAAGGACAAGGGAAAAAGGGAAAAAATCAATAGACATGTAAGTCTGGTGAATTCCCAAAGCATGTCCCAAGAACCTCTGTTATTAAAGCGTCCCCAAGCGATTCTTAGGCAGCCAGCCAGGCACCTGCTTACGACCACCCAGGATATGAAAGCCACTCTTCTACAGAGGTCCTTTGATCATGCCACATCTGTCCTTTAAAACCCTCAATCATTCCCCATGATGGCCAAAAATTTGAAGTTTTTAACTGGGCTTCAGAACCCTACCTCGTATAGCCCAGTTCTACTTTTTAAAATTTATCTCCCAGTCCTTCCCATCACCAGTCCTGTTCTCTGGCCAAATTCATGTATCTGTCACTCACCAAGTACACATCTCTATTTGATCCCTGTGTACATCTGTGTATCGTATTCCTCCACCTGTAACATCTCTCTTCTTTGCATCCACCAAATCTGCTGTTTGGCCTTTCCACTCTGAAGCAAAAGATCAAAAGCCATTTCAAAGGTTACCCCATCACCCCCATCCTCCTCTGAATTCTTGATCGCTTAGTTACTTCACCTTAGGTCTCAGTTTCTTCATCTGTAAAACTATCATAATAATACTACCAACATTATAGGGTTTTGTGAGAATTGAGTATACAAATGTGAAGTACTTAAAACAGGACCAAGAATATATGAGCTCTATAAGTTATGATTATTCTTATTATTAGTTCAATCCTGTTAATATGATCCTCTTTATAAGAGGAAGTCAGCAGGACAAGCCATAGTTCCCACTGCTGTATTTGGTCCCTAAGCAGTAGTTGACACCACCCATTCTAGATTCTTTACCCTCTGGCTAGCACGACTTCTAGTCTAGATGGCTTGCCTGGTGAGTGCCCTGGACCTTCATCCCCGAGGGGTCTGAGCTCCTGGCTACTATGCCCCTGGCAGGCTGCAGCAGCTATGATTCCTTTTTCACATGACAGCACCAAGAGACATCCAGAGGTCTTTCCATCCTAGAGAGCAGCAACCCCACCTCCTCATGACGATCAGGGTCAATCACCCCTACCAGGATACTCCTTTCTTAGCCTATTAATCTAATGGCATGAGAAGCATAAAAGGACAAGGTATAAACATACTTTTAGGTTTAGTAGGACTCTGAGAATCCTGTTGTATCCCCCTCTGGGAACTGGAACCTCTAGAATCCCAGAACATGAAATTATGGGACAAGAAGCACTAATTTCCCAAGCAGGTCACTGGGATTGATGGTGAGCAGTGCTGTTCCTTCCTCCACCTCTTGGAACCCAGACTCATGCTCTGCACAAAACCATGTGATTTGGCCACTGACTTTCAAGAAGCACTACACCTTGAAGGGCAGTGTTCCAACCTTGCAGATTATCCTCTTCAAAGTGACACTTTAGCCACACCTTCCAGAAGCTATTTCAAGGCTTTTCAACCGATCAGCATACCATGCAATACATGGTAAGATCAGTTACTCCATGCTCATATGCCCATTGTCATACCTTATTAACCTAAAGTGGGTACTTGTTGGTCGGGTAACATTTGGATCCCATATTGGTAAATCAGATATTCTTGAGCCCTCAAATAGTGGTATATCAGACACTCTGTGAGACCTTGGTACTGGCTGAGGAACTGAAGGCAGAAAAGCCAAATTCATACGTAGTATACATTGTGATTCACTCCAGTTAAGAAAAATTTTTGCCCTTTCCAGGGCAGAAGGATCTGATATAACCAGTCAAGTATCTGCTTGGTCTCTTCAAGACATTTACTACATTGAAGGCTCAGATTCAATCTCTGCTGCTGGAAGATCAAATATTCAGCAGTGGCAGTAGCTAGACAAGCCTTGAGGAAAGACCCAACACATGTAAAATCTCTATCTCTGCTACCATGGCTACTCCATTTATAGGCCCCTCGTGCAAACACTAGGTGACCAAGGACAAAGACTAGCTGACATCTACTGGATGAGGCCTCCTGACCAGCTGACCAGCTGTCTCTTTTGCAGTGGATGCTCTCTAGTGGGCTTTAATGTGCAATAAGGATGCTCCCACTCGCATAAGTGAATCCACATGCCTCCTCTCCAGACCAGGGGAAGATTTTGGTGAGTGCACCTGGTCAGCCATTTTTACATGAAAAGAAAAAATATCCAAGGTAAAGATATGCCTGGATTCCTAAACTGTGGAGAATGGTTTGGCGAACACTCAGAGACCCGTAAAAGTGAGGGTGTACCATTGGCCCTTCCGGGTAAAAGCAAACTGCTTCTGGTGGTCAGTACAAATGGGTATGGAGAGAAAAGCATTAGCTAGATCTACCAAGTGCTGCATACCAAGTGCCAAGGGGCTATGTTGATTTGCTCAAGTAAAGATGCTATATCTGAGACAGAAGCTGCAGTCAGAGTCACCCCCTGATTAAGATTCCAATATTCTTAGTCATTCTCCATCTATCCAAACCCCGTACAGGCAAAACTGGTGAGTTAAATGGGAATGTGATAGGTATCAGCAACCCTACATCTTTCAAGTCTTTGATGGAGACAATATCTATCATTCACCCATAGATGCAGTATTGCTTCTGGTTTACTACCTTGGTAGGGATGGGAAATTCTTTCTTACCTGCTTAGCACTGCCCGTCTTATGGCCCTTATCCCAGGGTCATAGATTCAGTGTGGGGATTCTGACAGTTAACAAGTATGTACATTCCAATATTGTATTCAGGAACTTGGAAAATATCCACAGTAAGGGTCCATACAGACCATCGTGAGTTGGAACTGATTTAAGTTCCCATTTATTACCTGACCCCCATAAGCCCCACTTTGACTGCTGGGCCACAATAGCATTTTGCTTCCCCAGGAATTAGTATCAGTTCAGAGCCAGTGTCTAGTAATACCTGAAAGGTCTATGTATTGCCTTTTCCTCAGTGCACAGTCACTCTAGTAAATAGCTGTGGCTCCCATTGAGGAATGCTTGGGCGAAAATTTACAGTATACACTGTGGCAACATTGCAAGGTCCCTCCCAATGTATTGCCTTTTCCTCAGTGCACAGTCACTCTAGTAAATAGCTGTGGCTCCCACTGAGGAATGCTTGGGCGAAAATTTACAGTATACACTGTGGCAACATTGCAAGGTCCCTCCCAAAAGGATTCAGCTGCCCTTTAAGCAAGGGCCCTTGAGTCTTTGAACTGGCTTAGGTCTGGAAAATGGATGAATGTCTATTACTTTCCATTGTGGCAACTTAAATCGACTTGTTGGCTATCATGTCCAAACTGGGGAACTGCTGACCCTGCTGAGGGAGAAAGAAGCTGATCTGCGGATCTGACTAGTACAAACTGGCATGTTAGCCTGGGAATGGATCTTGAAAATGATGAACTGGGAGTGCAGACTATAGAGTTAGATAGGGAGAGAGTTTATTAATATGAATATACTCTCCTGTGATTCAGGATGTCATGTTCTGGCAGGGTCTTCTGGAGAGAGTCTCAATATGCTGCTGGATGGCTCCTGGAACAATGGAAAAAATGATGGCCCACATTAAAGGAGGTAGAAAGGCCAGAACTGCATTGGCAGCAGTGTCAGGCGAGGGATCAAAAGTCTCAGAGAACAAGCTTATGTGCCAGTTATCAACTTACTCTCTCACAGCTCCAAAATCACTGGGGGAGGAAAAATGGTCCCACTCTAGTTTATGTGCATCAGAATGATATCTAGAGCACTGTATGCCATTCTGGTGATAATATTTGACCCAAATTATTAGTCGAATGGCCAGGAAGGGAAATGAGGGCAGATCACAAAGACAGTATGTATTGTCTTATAAAGCATCTGCTTCATCTACAGCCTCTGCAGAGCCTTCAGAGAAGGGGTAAGTGCTACTGTCCTTTAGCAAGAGGCAATGGTCCATTCTGCAGGCCCAGAGGGTTCAGGGGAATCTGGGGATTCAGTGTACCCTAGTGCACCTAAGTGTTCCCATCTCAAATCTTGGGGTTTACACCTTCCCTATAGGACTTTGACTTGAGTATATGAAAAGCTGCGAATTTAGTTTCTTCTGAAGTCCTGCTATTCTGACACCCAGGTTCTGAACCTTATCTAAGTATGGTCTGTCTTCTGGCTGCTGCATTGGAGGCTACAGACTTTCACACCGTGCTTCATTTTGGTAATGAGCATATCATTTTCTCTCTTCAGTGCATCAATAAGCACCCAAATAACCAACTATTTCCACTATACTTTTACTTACTATTTCCCTCTCATCTCTCAAATACTAGAGATGGTGCACGAACCAGAATATCCCCTTCCACCATCTCCCCATCCCGATTCATCATAGATGAAAGTCTTAGTATTTGCCAGACTATGATACACCTGAACACTCCACTTATTACAGTGATGGTCCTTGTTGCCACCTGGCTGGTGAGTTATCCAATTTCCAAATTTTATGCAATGAACATGCATTGCATTTACAATCAGCAAGGAAAAAAAAAATAGCTGGACTGGATTTTCACCACCTCATCCCAATCCTCCATCACCAACACCTCCTCTCTTTATTTCTTCACCTAAATCCTTCATGACAGATGATCTTTGAAAAGATATAGCTTTGTTAGCATAATGCAGCTAAGTTAGGCAATGAGGGGCAGTCATTATGAGCAATGGAAAGTTTTACTGGCTTATACATTATTTGCACTGAGAAATCTGAAGAACCTGAAAAGTCATACGAGTATGCCATTTCTCCAGGATAAAGCTGGGACCTGCGGGGAAGACTGTGGTTCTGTGGGGCAAGAGAGGAAGAAAAGAGATCGATCCAATGTGGACTCATTAAATGGACTGTGGGGTGATTCTGGGAAGAAAGTAAAGTTTGGCGCCCTCCTGTGGACTTGGTATATCATCACACATGTGCAATGGTGTAACTAGTCAGCCTCGTCGTACTCATCTACCTGATATTACAGGTATAAACAAGGAATAGCAAACAAACAAAACAAAACCACAGTCTGAGGGATCATATGATAAGTAACAAAAGAGAAGTTCAAAAAAATAAGTGTCTAGGAAGATATTCTGATTCTTCCTTTGCCTGTGATCGTTTTCCTCCCTCTAGACCCAGCCCTTACATAAGTTTTTTTCAAACCAAAGAAAAAAACGCTAATGACTCCAGTAGATCTCTAATATTATGGAAAAAATATAATAATGGGACACTTTTAAAAACACTGCTAACCCTATTAAGTCATATCCAGTCCTGACCTGTACCATTCTTTAAATACCAAGTGACCCACATTTGTTTGACCTTTCCACATATACTTCATTTTTCCAATTTCAATCAAATTTGTGGCTTCCCTTTGAATCTACTCCAAGTTTTTGTTGTTCTCCTAAACCCTGGAATTAAATCAAATATGTGAATCTCCGGGTGATTTATAAGCATTACACTCTCTCTGTTATAAATGAAACACAAAAAAAAGTAAAGAGATTTTTTTGATGTGCTACAATATATGGCTACACTGATGCATGTGATAGAACCTATCTCCTTTTTTAGTGCAGGACAGAAGTTGCCATTTGTGAAAGTCTTTGATACTTAGTAGAATGGTGCCATCTAGTGCCTAGGACTAGTCACAACATCTGCAAGAGAAAAGTAGGGAGACAACTGTAAATCAATTACAGTGCAAAATGACAACTCCAGAAACTAGCAAGGCCAAGGCAGTTTAATAACAAAAGGTTGATTTACTCTGAGGACCATAACTCTTAGTCTATGGACTGGGCCATCAGAGCAGCTTAACAAACAATGTAGCCTTTTTCCAGACAAACTGGCACTGTTCTGAAAGTGCTAGGTGCCACTGGAGGTCTGGGAGGATGAGCGGAGGAGCAAGGCAAGTACCTACTTCATGCCAGGCACTGCTCTAGGCATTTTGCATGCAGTTTTTCATTTAATCATCACATCCACCATATGAAGCAGGTATTATCCCCACTTTGCAGAGGAGAAACTGAGGTCCTGAGAGACTAAAATCTTTCTCTTAGGTTACACAGTAAAGTCAGGCCTGACTCTAAAACCCACATTCTTTCCCTTGCACTAACCCCAGAGAGGATGCATAGGGAAACTTCTCAACCCCCCTTTTTTTTTAATCTGTCGCTCTTCACAGGGAAGACCAGAGAGACACTCCTAACACAACAGCACAGGGACTTACCACCACTACCAGAGTTTGTCTTGTGAAGTACAACTCTGCAGAAAGACACCAAAAGGGAAATTCAGAAGTCCTAGAACACAAAGAGACTGGATAGCAAAAGAATTTCCTGCAGCTCAGTCTGAACATTGTTTTTTGTCTTGCTATTATTTTTGTCTGCCTTTAAATCAGAATCTCCTAGGCTATCCTCTTGATATGTCACAATAGTGCTAAATAGAAGAGACTGGATAGCAAAAGAATTTCCTGCAGCTCAGTCTGAACATTGTTTTTTGTCTTGCTATTATTTTGGTCTGCCTTTAAATCAGAATCTCCTAGGCTATCCTCTTGATATGTCACAATAGTGCTAAATAACTACGGGCTAATTGACTGAATTAAAAGCACAGTGAAAGTTCCTTATCCACATCTCCCTCTCTTTTGCCATAACAAAGCTCCTGGCATTGACAGACAAATCCGAAAAAGGACACCTGCATTCCCTGGAAAGGGGAGAACTCAAGTTAAAGAACAAGAAAAAGCTGCCAGGCATTAAGTCCCTTTCAGACACAGGCTGACTACCGTCACTTGGCAAATGGAGTCACTCCCCAGGTTACCTAACCAGCAGATGTCTTAAGAAAGACATGCAAAAGAGAGAAGAGGTAAAAAGTACTGCATGCCTCTCATTCCTTTGCACTCCTGCCCACAACTGGACATCCAGCGAGGTGGTGACAAACCTGCTTCAACAATGGGAACAAAGGCAACACTCCAGGACCTCACCATTTGAAATGGGGTCTGTGACCCAGTAGAAGCAGCATCACCTGGGCGTTTGTTGAAATGCAGATCTCAGGCCCCATCCTAGATCTACGGAAGCCAATCTAGTTAAATAAGATCTCCAGGTGATTCATATTTACATTAAAATTTGAGAAGCACTGATCTAGAAGGTAGACCAAGCTCAGAAGAAGGAACTTGGGTCTCTGAATGACCATACTCCACTGGACCGCCACCAGCTCAGACTTTGATAAGACAGAAATGTAGACCTTCTATATTTGTTTAAGGTACCTTTATTTTTACCTGTTTAATCCAATATACTAACTATTCTAACATGTGCAAACATAAAACATGGTATAAGTCCCCATCCTCATGGCTTTTTTCAATATAGCGTATTTGTGTTTTCCTTTGCTTATGCTCAGTATTACCACCACTACTAAATCACACGTGCTATAATGGTTTTATTGAGTAGTTAAACTGATTATGTGCTGGTCCCCAGCCATAAAATTAAAACAAATTTATAAATAAAATAAAAACAAAACTATAAAACCAATAAAAATCCAAATAAACAATAGTTTTAATATAATTAGGTAGATGATGTTTTTCTGCTAGAACAAAATCATTCTTTATTACACAACCATGGAACTGATGCTTCCACACAAATGCCTTTGTTTGGCAAATTTATACTACCACATGTTTTGTGATGGCTCAGTTTTCTTACCACTTGCCTCTATTTGAAGCACTGTCAAGTCATCATTAGCACCAAATACCATGATATCATTTGGCTCACTCAGCCTAAATGCATCACTTATATACTAAGTTACCTTTGTTCCTTTCTCATTGACCCAGGACAATCCAAGAAGCACTACCTAACACCAGCAATTCTATAAATGCAACTGACAAAACAATTTATAACATAAGATGGTTACCCAGAAACCTAGAAAAATAAAACTTACACTCACAAAAATAAAGTACACAAATGTTCATAGCAGTTTTATTTGTAATAACCAAAAACTGGAAACAAACAAAACAGGAGAATGGAGAAATAAACTGCAGTACATCATACAATGGAATGCTCCTCAGCAACAGAAAGAAATATACTGATATATACAACTCAAGTGCATCATGCTAAGCAAAAAAAAGCCAATCTCAAAAGTACACATACTGTATGACTTCATTCCTTTAACATTCTTGAAATGACGAAATTATAGTGATGAAGAACAGATCAGTAATTGTCAGGGGTTAGGTTAGGTAGAGGGTGTAACTACAAAGTGGTTAACATCACAGATTTTCTTTTTTTTTTTTTTTTTTTTTGTCTTTTTGTCTTTTTCCGTGTCCGGCAACGGATCGCAACCCTCAGTGTTGCCCCCGTACCGGACCGGGGACCGGCAACGGGATCGCAAACCTCGGTGTTGCCCCCGCGCCTTGCCCAGCCAGTGAGCAGAACCGGTCTGCATGTGGGATCCGAACCCTCGGCGGGAGCGCCGCCGCACTTCCCAAGCAGCGCACCAATCCAGTGCGCCACCGGGCCGGCCCAACATCACAGATTTTCTTTGGATGATGGAATAGTTTGTATCCTTGATGTGGTAGTGTTTACACAAATCTACCAATGTGATAAAATTTCACAGAACTATACACCCAAAAAAAACAAATCAGGGCATGTAAAAATGGTGAAATCTGAATAAAGTCTGTAGTGTATTTAATACCAATGTCAATTCATTGGTTTGATAATGTACTAGGGTTATGTAAGATGTTATCATTAGGGGGAGCTGAACAAAGGATATGTGAGAACTTTCTATACTATTTTCATCACTTCTTGTGAATCTAAAAGTATTTCAAAATTAAGTTTTAAAAATTTTTACCTAATAACAAAGAGGACCAGACAGAACACCTGTTGAGATTTTATACTTAAGCATGACCCAGTCATGACAGATGTCAGAGGAATACTCAGAGAAAGAAGCATTTAGAAAAGGATAGATAAGTTTACCTTCAAGGAAAACAAGGGAAGGACTACTGGCTAAATAAAAACACATAACAGGGACTTAAAGGAAAAATACACAATATTACCAAGGTTACAAAGATTGCATTAGTCTGTTCCTGGTGAGAAAGCAGCAACTTACTCATATGACTGTTACAGTCACAAAGCTCCTGCCATAGCTCAG
This sequence comes from Galeopterus variegatus, assembly GCF_000696425.1. Classification (NCBI taxonomy): domain Eukaryota; kingdom Metazoa; phylum Chordata; class Mammalia; order Dermoptera; family Cynocephalidae; genus Galeopterus; species Galeopterus variegatus. Next base: position 131,488 of record NW_007727319.1, on the reverse strand, counting down.
ACCTCAACATAGCAAAATTAAGGGATAAAATTGCTTTTGGGTGGAGTCCAAGATTATAGGAAATATTCATGTTTTATTATTTAGGGTGCCAGACCAGTCAGTACCAGACCCTGATATTTCTGATTTATCTCAAGGTGCAAAGATTTTTGCTTATGCTTTTGATTTTTATTGTGGAAGGTAAAGTGTTTGGACATATTGGAAGCAGAGCAGGTTTTGCTCTTATGCAGGACACCAGAGATCTACCAAAAGTCCTTTCACTTTAATCCCTGCCATGATGGGGTCTGAGACTGCTCTTTCCCCACCACCATGACCCCACTGGGTCAAGGCTGTGTCTGCTGTTTCCCATAGAATGTCACCACTTGAGAAATCATGAAGAATGCAGTCAGCGGAACTATAGGGCTTGGTGGCCATTCCAGGAAAGAGTCTAAAACAAACTATTTAATGAATGAATTGCGAGAATTTAGAAAGTAACAAAACAGCTAACATTCATTGGGTTATGTGCTAGCACTGCACAAAGCACCTAACATGTACCATTTCATTTCCTCCTCACAACATAAGGTAAGCATTACCCTCATTCTCAGTGGTGGGGCTGAGACTCGAACCCCGGCAGTCCTGACTGCAGAGTCCACATTCTTTTTTTTTTTTTTTTCCTTTTTGTCTTTTTTCGTGTCTGGCAACGGACCACAACCCCCAATGTCGCGCCTGTACCGGACCGGGACCGGCAACGGGATCGCAACCCTCGGTGCTGCACCCGCCCCTCGCCCCGCCAGTGAGCGGGAACCAGTCTGTATGTGGGATCCGAACCCTCGGCGGGAGCGCCGCCGCACTCCCAAGCGGTGCACTGTAGCAGTGTGCCACCGGGCCGGCCCCAGAGTCCACATTCTTTTTTTTTTTTTTTCCTTTTTGTCTTTTTTCGTGTCTGGCAACGGACCACAACCCCCAGTGTCGCGCCTGTACCGGACCGGGACCGGCAACGGGATCGCAACCCTCGGTGCTGCACCCGCCCCTCGCCCCGCCAGTGAGCGGGAACCAGTCTGTATGTGGGATCCGAACCCTCGGCGGGAGCGCCGCCGCACTCCCAAGCGGTGCACTGTAGCAGTGTGCCACCGGGCCGGCCCCAGAGTCCACATTCTTTTTTTTTTTTTTTCCTTTTTGTCTTTTTTCGTGTCTGGCAACGGACCACAACCCCCAGTGTCGCGCCTGTACCGGACCGGGACCGGCAACGGGATCGCAACCCTCGGTGCTGCACCCGCCCCTCGCCCCGCCAGTGAGCGGGAACCAGTCTGTATGTGGGATCCGAACCCTCGGCGGGAGCGCCGCCGCACTCCCAAGCGGTGCACTGTAGCAGTGTGCCACCGGGCCGGCCCCAGAGTCCACATTCTTTTTTTTTTTTTTTCCTTTTTGTCTTTTTTCGTGTCTGGCAACGGACCACAACCCCCAGTGTCGCGCCTGTACCGGACCGGGACCGGCAACGGGATCGCAACCCTCGGTGCTGCACCCGCCCCTCGCCCCGCCAGTGAGCGGGAACCAGTCTGTATGTGGGATCCGAACCCTCGGCGGGAGCGCCGCCGCACTCCCAAGCGGTGCACTGTAGCAGTGTGCCACCGGGCCGGCCCCAGAGTCCACATTCTTAACCAGTACACTATGCCCCCTTTTAGAAAAGGAACCATAAGGATTCACTAAGATCAAGCCATGCCTAATCTTATTGCCTCTTTAAATGAAACTTCTAAAGTAACAGGTCTGAGAAATGGGATGAGCTGATTTCAGCAAGGAATTGACAAGATTATTATCAAGAAGGAGAATGCCTAGTTTGAGATGAGATCTTGGAGGCAGGCCACAAGAAAAAGGAACAATCACATGTGCAGACGCTATGGCGAGAATTAAAGCTTCACACTGTTGACCTAAAAGAAACGGAGGCCAAATATGTAAAACATAGGATTTATTGAGCAATATGACAATTTTACCTGGGGAGATGCATAGTTCAGGTCACCCTGAGAAATGCACTCCAGAGAGGGCCAGCAGAGCTTAGCATTTTATAATCACAAGAAGGAGAAAGGATCAAAGGAGAGGGAGAGAACAGCCCCACCTAATTACTTCATCGGGTTTTCTATTAGTTGGTTGTACATGAGATTGTTACTAAGTTATATCCCACATGGAGGGACCTAGGGTTATGGTTACAAGAAGCACGCTGGGTTATTTTACGGCTTTCTGGTGCCATTATGTATGCTTCTAAGTAAAAATGGTCTTATAACAACATTTTCCAGGACAGGTGGACATGACTACTCACTTATCCCAGATCTCCCAAGGCACTGTAATTTAGCTGACCTGGTCAGAGCAGATTCTTTGGTTATCAAGATAAAGAGGCTGGAGTGCATGAATTTTTCCATAGAGTTTCTATGTGTCTTGTTTGTTTTTCTCCAAATGTGAATCTAACCTTCACACCTAGTCCCAAGTTTGTTACATCAGGAACTAATCCTGTCCTCTTACACTTGGCCTGGAGCCACAGTGTGAGAACATTCCCCCGGGGGGCAGCAGAGAGCAGCATGACACTCCACAATTAGGGGTCTAGTGGGATCCTCTCAGATCTGTCTTCAAGGGCACCCAGACTGGGCCCAAAAATCTCAGTGTGCAAACACAGGGCTTCATAAACTGCCCCTTCTTAGCCTCACCTACCTCAGTTAGCACCACAGCTACAAATCACACTGCCTGGGGACATGTCAGGAGGGAGGGAAGGCAGGGATAAGAAATTTCATGTGCACAGATGGGAAGGGGTTGGACCCTCACATGCTTTAATGCTACTTGTTTTTCAGGTCCTGAAAAACTGCCCGTTTGCAGCGTTGCTTCATGTCCATGACCAAAAGGATATTAAATGTATATCCACACAGAAAAATGTATTATGAGAGTAATACAAGCAGGAGGTCACTGGCCTGAGGCTGTCTCCTAGTTTAAGTTCCTAGGTAATCAACTGCAACCTAATTTAGCATATGAACAAACTGAAAACCTAATTTAGGGGTATAACACTCAGCCAAGCTTCAGCCAATCACAGGCTGCCAACAGGATCAGACCGCATCCAAATAAGGCAATTGCTGAGCTGTAACCAATTAAGCTATTTCTGTACTTTACTTCTGTTTTCTGCCTGTAAACACTCACGTCCCATTTTGTGGAGAGGAGCAATCTAAACCTTTTCTTGTTCTGAGTCTGCCCAATTCATTAATCATTCTTTGCTCAAGTATACTCTGCTTGACTTCAATTGTCTAAAGTTTTTCTTTTAACAAGAGGTTTGCTAAAATGGGAAAAGGACTCCTCTTGTCTCTGACATGAACACCCAGAGAGGAGCAAGGAGCATGTGTGGCCTGAAGGTAAGGTTTCCTTTCTGTCCTCCCAAACTTTTGCTTTCTGGACCATTGGGGGAGTTGTTACAAGAACAGATTTATGGGCCCTACCTACAATCTGAAGCAGCATACTTCAAGAATCCTGAGTAGAGGGCCGAGCCCGTGGCGCACTCGGGAGAGTGCGGCGCTGGGAGCGCAGCAGCGCTCCCGCCGCAGGTTCGGATCCTATATAGGGATGACCGGTGTGCTCACAGCACTCACTGGCTGAGCGCAGTGCGGCCGGTCTCAAAAAGGACAAAAAAAAAAAGGAATCCTGAGTAGAGACTCATTAACTGCTGACACCTGAGTAGTGGATGGAGAATGAGTTGAAGAGATCCAAGCTGGTTTCCTGCTAATGGTTACACTGGCAAACAATACAAGGCCCAGAATGAGAGCCCTGACCAACTCAGGACCCAGTTTTGAATACAATCAATGATCCCACTTTTACAAGGAAACTTCCTATGAATAGGGAATAAGGTATTCCTTCAAACTCTACCATAGGGGAGAGGTGCCCCGGAAGATGGTGGAATAGATGGTCCCCAGTATAATCCTCTCCCACAAATCAACCAATTTAGAACTATGAAAAAGCAATGACAGCCAAGCTGGGGCCACTACAGCTCAGGGAAAGAAGAGGAAAAACCTACAGAGTTCATGAAGGTGGGAGAAGCCATGATGAGAGAAAGAAGGGACCACTCCTACCATTTTGAGCCCCAGCCACTTCAAGGCTGGAGCTGCTGAGCACATGGAGTGGGAGCTGGCAGGGGCCACAGCTGTGCCCTTCACGTGGAGTTACTTGGAGGTGGCAGGGGAGAAGAGGGCCTCGGTGGCCTTCAGGCCAGCAGGACCACTGGCAGGGTTCCCATGGACCCACACAGGAGAGAGGAGCCATGACAACAGAGAGGGGCAGCCACTCAGAGGCCGGTGAGTCATCGCAAGGGACCTGCACATAGCCCATCCCATGGGAAGTGTTTGGAGTGTGGGTGGTGGGGGAGATGAGCCACCAGGGGAACATCAGGGCACAATATGGACAGCTGATCTGCACCCCCTGGTCAGCATGGGGCCACTTAGTGGAGACTGGTCAGGAATGCAGATCTGCAGGGGGTGCAGTTTGCTGGGAAGTCTCAGGCCCAGACCAGAGTTTCCACACAACACAGGTGTACCAGAACTCACAAGACCCAGGAGAACATACAAGGTCAACCATTAAAACCTGAGCTTCAGAAAAGCCTTCCCCAGGGAATCAGCAGCAAAGCAACAATTTAGCTCAACCACAGGGCTCAAGTGCTGGTCTCCACAGGAAGTTTCCCCATTTCAGAAGTAAGCAAAGGACAACAAATTAGTTCCAGTGCAGAGTTTAAGTGGTGGGAACAGTGAATAATCCAACACAGAACTGAAAGAAAAAACAAAGTACTCACGACCAGAGACAAAGTTTGATATTAACTAGTAAAGGTCTCACATCACCAAAGAACACCTATAAGACCTAGAAGGACCAAAAGCCCCCTGAACTCCCAAGCCGGGGAGTGGGAAGGGCCAGAGGCCCAAGCCATGCACCCCCAACATCTGTAACCAGCCCAGTGATGACCACCAAGCCACCGCAGGAAGTGCTCCAGGCTCCCAAGCCAGGGCCGTGGGGGACCAAGGGCCTCAGCCATGCCCGCACAACACCTGCGACCAGCCCAGTGATGACCACCAAACCACTGCTGGAAACCCCCTGGTCTCCTGAACCAGGGTGGTGGGGGGCCAAGGGCTTCAGCCACACACCCCTGCCATCTGCTTCCAGCCCAGCAATGACTGAGCCACTGCTGGAGGTCATCTGGTCTCCCCTGTAGGAATGAGGGGGGTGCCACAGTCTTCAACCACACACCCCCTTCCTCCTTCTCCCACCCTATTTCCTTCCACCTTCCCCTCTCCCAACATGTTAGAAAGTAAAAAAAAAAAAATAGTATTAATAAATAAAATTTTTTAAAAGAGAAACTCTAGGGGCCGGCCTGGTGGCACACTGCTACAGTGCGCCTCTTGGGAGCAAGGCGGCGCTCCCGCCGAGGGTTCGGATCCCACATACAGACCGGTTCCCGCTCACTGGCTGAGCGAGGTGTGGGCGCGACACCGAGGGTTGCGATCCCGTTGCCGGACACGAAAAAAGGCAAAAAAAGGAAGGGAAAAAAAAAAAAAAGAAAGAAACTCTACCATAGGGGTCCAGACTTCAGTCTCCTGAGACCACAAACAGATACCTTGAAACAGATACCTGGGA
>NW_007727319.1:117007-124897 GCF_000696425.1 Galeopterus variegatus | reverse complement strand
CGCACCCCTCGGTGTCGCGTCCACACCTCGCTCAGCCAGTGAGCGGGAACCAGTCTGTATGTGGGATCCGAACCCTCGGCGGGAGCGCCGCCGCACTCCCAAGCGGTGCACTGTAGCAGTGCGCCACCGGGCCGGCCCCAGAGTCCACATTCTTAACCAGTACACTATGCCCCCTTTTAGAAAAGGAACCATAAGGATTCACTAAGATCAAGCCATGCCTAATCTTATTGCCTCTTTAAATGAAACTTCTAAAGTAACAGGTCTGAGAAATGGGATGAGCTGATTTCAGCAAGGAATTGACAAGATTATTATCAAGAAGGAGAATGCCTAGTTTGAGATGAGATCTTGGAGGCAGGCCACAAGAAAAAGGAACAATCACATGTGCAGACGCTATGGCGAGAATTAAAGCTTCACACTGTTGACCTAAAAGAAACGGAGGCCAAATATGTAAAACATAGGATTTATTGAGCAATATGACAATTTTACCTGGGGAGATGCATAGTTCAGGTCACCCTGAGAAATGCACTCCAGAGAGGGCCAGCAGAGCTTAGCATTTTATAATCACAAGAAGGAGAAAGGATCAAAGGAGAGGGAGAGAACAGCCCCACCTAATTACTTCATCGGGTTTTCTATTAGTTGGTTGTACATGAGATTGTTACTAAGTTATATCCCACATGGAGGGACCTAGGGTTATGGTTACAAGAAGCACGCTGGGTTATTTTACGGCTTTCTGGTGCCATTATGTATGCTTCTAAGTAAAAATGGTCTTATAACAACATTTTCCAGGACAGGTGGACATGACTACTCACTTATCCCAGATCTCCCAAGGCACTGTAATTTAGCTGACCTGGTCAGAGCAGAGTCTTTGGTTATCAAGATAAAGAGGCTGGAGTGCATGAATTTTTCCATAGAGTTTCTATGTGTCTTGTTTGTTTTTCTCCAAATGTGAATCTAACCTTCACACCTAGTCCCAAGTTTGTTACATCAGGAACTAATCCTGTCCTCTTACACTTGGCCTGGAGCCACAGTGTGAGAACATTCCCCCGGGGGGCAGCAGAGAGCAGCATGACACTCCACAATTAGGGGTCTAGTGGGATCCTCTCAGATCTGTCTTCAAGGGCACCCAGACTGGGCCCAAAAATCTCAGTGTGCAAACACAGGGCTTCATAAACTGCCCCTTCTTAGCCTCACCTACCTCAGTTAGCACCACAGCTACAAATCACACTGCCTGGGGACATGTCAGGAGGGAGGGAAGGCAGGGATAAGAAATTTCATGTGCACAGATGGGAAGGGGTTGGACCCTCACATGCTTTAATGCTACTTGTTTTTCAGGTCCTGAAAAACTGCCCGTTTGCAGCGTTGCTTCATGTCCATGACCAAAAGGATATTAAATGTATATCCACACAGAAAAATGTATTATGAGAGTAATACAAGCAGGAGGTCACTGGCCTGAGGCTGTCTCCTAGTTTAAGTTCCTAGGTAATCAACTGCAACCTAATTTAGCATATGAACAAACTGAAAACCTAATTTAGGGGTATAACACTCAGCCAAGCTTCAGCCAATCACAGGCTGCCAACAGGATCAGACCGTATCCAAATAAGGCAATTGCTGAGCTGTAACCAATTAAGCTATTTCTGTACTTTACTTCTGTTCCAAGCTTCAGCCAATCACAGGCTGCCAACAGGATCAGACCGCATCCAAATAAGGCAATTGCTGAGCTGTAACCAATTAAGCTATTTCTGTACTTTACTTCTGTTTTCTGCCTGTAAACACTCACGTCCCATTTTGTGGAGAGGAGCAATCTAAACCTTTTCTTGTTCTGAGTCTGCCCAATTCATTAATCATTCTTTGCTCAAGTATACTCTGCTTGACTTCAATTGTCTAAAGTTTTTCTTTTAACAAGAGGTTTGCTAAAATGGGAAAAGGACTCCTCTTGTCTCTGACATGAACACCCAGAGAGGAGCAAGGAGCATGTGTAGCCTGAAGGTAAGGTTTCCTTTCTGTCCTCCCAAACTTTTGCTTTCTGGACCATTGGGGGAGTTGTTACAAGAACAGATTTATGGGCCCTACCTACAATCTGAAGCAGCATACTTCAAGAATCCTGAGTAGAGGGCCGAGCCCGTGGCGCACTCGGGAGAGTGCGGCGCTGGGAGTGCAGCAGCGCTCCCACCGCAGGTTCGGATCCTATATAGGGATGACCGGTGCGCTCACAGCACTCACTGGCTGAGCGCAGTGCGGCCGGTCTCAAAAAGGACAAATCTCAGGCCCAGACCAGAGTTTCCACACAACACAGGTGTACCAGAACTCACAAGACCCAGGAGAACATACAAGGTCAACCATTAAAACCTGAGCTTCAGAAAAGCCTTCCCCAGGGAATCAGCAGCAAAGCAACAATTTAGCTCAACCACAGGGCTCAAGTGCTGGTCTCCACAGGAAGTTTCCCCATTTCAGAAGTAAGCAAAGGACAACAAATTAGTTCCAGTGCAGAGTTTAAGTGGTGGGAACAGTGAATAATCCAACACAGAACTGAAAGAAAAAACAAAGTACTCACGACCAGAGACAAAGTTTGATATTAACTAGTAAAGGTCTCACATCACCAAAGAACACCTATAAGACCTAGAAGGACCAAAAGCCCCCTGAACTCCCAAGCCGGGGAGTGGGAAGGGCCAGAGGCCCAAGCCATGCACCCCCAACATCTGTAACCAGCCCAGTGATGACCACCAAGCCACCGCAGGAAGTGCTCCAGGCTCCCAAGCCAGGGCCGTGGGGGACCAAGGGCCTCAGCCATGCCCGCACAACACCTGCGACCAGCCCAGTGATGACCACCAAACCACTGCTGGAAACCCCCTGGTCTCCTGAACCAGGGTGGTGGGGGGCCAAGGGCTTCAGCCACACACCCCTGCCATCTGCTTCCAGCCCAGCAATGACTGAGCCACTGCTGGAGGTCATCTGGTCTCCCCTGTAGGAATGAGGGGGGTGCCACAGTCTTCAACCACACACCCCCTTCCTCCTTCTCCCACCCTATTTCCTTCCACCTTCCCCTCTCCCAACATGTTAGAAAGTAAAAAAAAAAAAATAGTATTAATAAATAAAATTTTTTAAAAGAGAAACTCTAGGGGCCGGCCTGGTGGCACACTGCTACAGTGCGCCTCTTGGGAGCAAGGCGGCGCTCCCGCCGAGGGTTCGGATCCCACATACAGACCGGTTCCCGCTCACTGGCTGAGCGAGGTGCGGGCGCGACACCGAGGGTTGCGATCCCGTTGCCGGACACGAAAAAAGGCAAAAAAAGGAAGGGAAAAAAAAAAAAAAGAAAGAAACTCTACCATAGGGGTCCAGACTTCAGTCTCCTGAGACCACAAACAGATACCTTGAAACAGATACCTGGGAAATCTTACCTGTCCTGGGGTTTGAAAATGTCTGGGGAATACCCTGCAGATAACCTAGCTAACTGCAGTTTCCCTCTCTTTTGTAAATAAACATCACACAAAATTTGTGTGGGACCTTTGGGGCATGACTCCAGAGGCCCTCCAGTATAGGCCTAACCAGCAGTCCTCCCTGTGAACAAATACTAACCACCTTCTCACATTCCTTCCCCCCACAAAAAAGAAAAGAAAAAAAATTCTATTATTCCAGCCCAAAACAGTCCCCTTCAATTAAAAGGCAGTCCTCTGGGGAAAGCTAATGGCCCCACACCTAAAACTAGTGCCTCTGGCAACTCAAAGGCTCTGGAAACTAAAATTAACCTCCCAAGAGCAATTAACCCAGTTCAGGAGATTCATGGGAATCGGACTGTTTTTAATTGATCTGAGGTATTGACCTAAAAGAAACTGAGGCCATACATACAAAGCATAGGATTTATTGAAGCAACATGTAAGTGGGGAAAACATAGTAACCAGGGAAACGCATAGGTCAGGTCACCCTGAGAAATGCACTCCAAAGAGGGCCAGCAGAGTTGAGCATTCTATAATTGAAAGAAGGGGGAAGAATCAAAGGAGAGAAGGAACAGCTCCTCTCTAATCACATCACCAGTTTTTCTATTGGTTGTACATGATTTACAGATTTGGGATTGTTACCTCGTTGTATCCTATGCAGGAAACTAGGGTAAGGGTACAAGAAGCATTTTAGGTTACTTTATGATGTTCTGGTGCCATCACGTCTGCTTCTAAGCACAGCATAAGGTCTTATGGTAACATGTTCCAAAACATGGGACATGACCACTGACTTATCCCAGATCTCCCAAAGCACTATAATTTAGCTGATCAGAACAGAGCTTTCAGCTATCTGATGTAATTCAGTCCCTTTACAGAAAAAAATAAACTTCATGAACAAAATTCATAATCAACAGTCCCAATTTTCTGATATTAATCAAGACTCTCAGCTTTAAAAGGAATGATATTTTATCATTAGCAGCAACATGGATGGAACTGGAAACCATCATGTTAAGTGAAGTAAGTCAGGCACAGAAATACAAATACCGCATGATCTCACTCATATGTGGAGTCTAAAATTTTTTTTTTAATTTTAAGTGGTTCTCACAGAAGTAGAGAGTAGAATAATGGTTACCAGAGGCTGGGAGGGGCCGGGGTGGGGGGAGGAGAGGTGGTGGACTAACGGGTGTAAAACTATGCTCTCTACTCTAAGTGAATCACTGTGCAGTATATGCATGTATTGAAACAACACAGTGTACCCCACCAAAATGTACAAGCAAATGTTAACAAATAAATAAATATTTTACTATCTAAAGAGAAAAAAAAAAAAAAGACTCTCCACCGCCCCAAATCCTGCCTGAAAGGAAAATAAGTATAAAGGCCAATCTAAAAAAGCCTCTCTGCTTTAATCTTTCCATAGATTTAATTTTAGACAATTGCCCAGAATATCTTGAACCTTTCTAGTTCAGTTTCTTCGAGAAGACTATTAAGAAGCCCTCCCATGCCAATCTAATCAAAAGTCCAGGAGGGTTCTTCTGGTAGTTTTGTTGGGGGGGGGGGGGGGGGGTACTTTTTTTTTATTGAATCAAAATTGATTATTCATATTTTGGGGATTCAACACTGAGATATGTTGATCAAGTCAATATTACTAGCATATATACTGTTACAAATCACAATTATTCTTTATGCCCCTTGTCCAATCTCTCCCCATCCCCTTCTCCCTGCCCTCCCCCCTCTAATTAACCTAGATTTCTTCTCTCCTTCTGAAAGAGTAATGGTTACTATGTTGATTTGTTGCCTAGATGATCTGTTCAACGCTGAGAGGCGTGTTCAGGTCCCCCAATATTATCATAGAGCAGATGCTGCATGAGCTTTGTGGAGAGAGACATCCTCTTCTTTTCCTTGGTCTCTGCTGGTGACTCTCCTTGTATCAATACACTCCAGTGGCTGGTGGACCATCTGCATGGCGGTTGTGGCATCTAGCTGCTTTTGTGGCAGCTGTGGTTACTGTGGTGGCTGTGGTGGGCCACACACATGGAGGTGATATTTTTGGCATGCTCCTTGGTGCTGGTGGTGTGCCTGGTTGTGGGGGGGGTCCAGTCCCTGGCTCCATACCTCAGATCCCTGGGCAGGCCCCAAAGCATTGACACAGTGTGCCCAGTTGTTGGAGGGGGAACTGGTCCCCTTCTCCGTGCCTTGGGTCCCTGGGCAGGTGTGTGGCACTGGTGTGGTGTGTCTGGTTATGGGAGGGGGGTACAGTTCCCTTCTCCATGCCTTGGGTTCCTGGGCAGGCTCCGTGGCACTGGTGTGGTATGCCTGGTTGTGGGAGGGGGGGTCTAGTCCCCTTCTCTATGCCTCAGGTCCCTGGGTGGGCCCCATGGCACTGGTGGTGTGCCTGGTTGTGGGCAGGGGGGTCCAGTCCCTAGATCCATGCCCCAGGCCCCCAGGTGGGGCCCCAAGGTGCTGGCAGTGTGCCTGATTGTGGGAGCAGGATCCAGTCCCTGGATCCATGCTTTGGGTCCCCAGGCGGGCCCTGAGGCACTGGCACGGTGTGTCTTCTTCTGGTAGTTTTTCACAACACCCTTTCCTCATTATGAACATCAAGGGGAAATTGTCCCAGATTGTTCCAAATCAGGTATTTGAAACATAACCATAGTGTTCTGTACTCCCCACAGTAGACAGAGCTCAAAGCTGCCCCAATCTTTAAGGTGTGAGGGCCACCCAGGCATCATATGCACAATTCATGACTCCTCCCTGCTCAAAGCTCCACAAGGAGCATGTGGGAAGTATTTGGTGGGTGGTCTCTAAATGCCTTTTGTGGCCTTAGGGCATATAAGAGCTGTTCTGGGTAGGCTTGAGACTCTTCAAAACAAACCGTTTAAAGCTTATAAAGTCTCGTTACTGAGACTCTTTTCTGGTATTTTCTGGTTATGCCCATTCCTTCAGGTGGAGACTTGGCTGTATGGTCTTCTGGTAACAGGGATGTAACAGACACAGAGATCATCCTCAGCATCCAGGAGGCTCCTTGATGAACATTCCTTTCCCTCCCTCAAGTTAAGTAGAATAGAAAGCCCATAAATCTTTCCCAATAAGGATCTGGCCTGCTATACCTCATCTCAGCTTGGGTTAATTAGGTCTGACTAATTGATGGTATTAATAAATCAGGAAGTGTAGAATCACAACACGTCTAGTCGCAAAAGGAATTGGTGCATTGGAATTTCCCTCCCATGCTTTAGAAATCCTGGAATATTGCAGAATGAGAAGGAAACGCAAGTGTCTTGACTGCTACCCAGGCTCCCACATCACCTGTTTACTACAGATCCAGCTTTGGGGAAATCATTTCTCCAAGTCCAAGATTTCTGGCCTTTCCTTATCTTGCCTTCTGGCAGAGTAATTGTGATAAAGAAAACATGCCACATCATGTCACCATCCTACAACAGAAGTGGAATCACTTCTAAGGCACTTTCGGGTATTTCATTCGTTTATTCATTGGTTCAACGATATCTATACGCTAGGCTCTCTTCCAACCTCTGAGAGACACCTGAGAGTGAGCAGACCCCTTCCCCTCAACTTCACATCTAGTGAAGGAATCTGGATAAATAAATGGGCAATAATTAATAGCAAGAAAACCCCATGATGAGGGAAGCCCAGAAAGCTCATGGAACACACACAGTAAGGGGCCCTTTCTCAGGCCAGTGGGTCAGGAATCCGAAGGGTCAGGGGTGAAGAGAAGTCAACTGAGGAAAGAAATATTCTGAAATAGGTAACAGCATGTGAGAGAGAAGCAGAAAAGAGGGTGTGGTTCCATGGGGACCAGATGTGGTTTCAAGGAGCTGGAACAAGCCCTGGATGAGAAGCCAGGGAAACACACAGGGATCCAATTGTGCTGTGACAAGGAGATAGGACTTAATCCTGAAGGCAACTGAAGCTATCAAAGGGCTTTAAACATGCACTCATTCATTCACTATAGGGTCCTAACAGACAAAAACCAAATAATTTCAGAGTGATAAGCACCATCAAGAAAGCAAAGCAGAGTAAAGCGAAGTGGGAGAGTGAGCACGTGGCTGTCCAAAGGCACTAACACAATTCAAATTTGACTGCTGTGGAGTAAACCGACTAGAGGAAAACCAGTCAGGGGTCTGTTGCTTAATTCAGAGAGAAAAATCTAGATTGAAAAGATTATTTCCGGGCCGGCCCGGTGGCGCACTGCTATAGTGCGCCGCTTGGGAAGCGCGGTGGCGCTCCCGCCGAGGGTTCGGATCCCACATACAGACCGGTTCCCGCTCACTGGCTGAGCGAGGCGCGGGAGCAACACCGAGGGCTGCGATCCCGTTGCCGGTCCTGGTCCGGTACGGGGGCGACACTGAGGGTTGCGATCCGTTGCTGGACATGGAAAAAGACAAAAAAAAAACAAAAAAAAAAGAAAAGATTATTTCCTAATGGATCCTTTCTCCAGGTATAA
>NW_007727319.1:98400-116021 GCF_000696425.1 Galeopterus variegatus | reverse complement strand
GGAAAAAGACAAAAAAAAAAACAAAAAAAAAAGAAAAGATTATTTCCTAATGGATCCTTTCTCCAGGTATAAGCTGCATGCACAAAAGCAGGAAAAACATGATCCAGACTCATTTTTTATGGAAAGTACACTGTGAGTGAATTTCATGTGTATCTTTAACAAAGGGGCTGGTATTTTTTATTACTAAAAAATCAACTTTGTTTATCTACATTATTGAAACTGATATTTTGGACTGAGTTGAGAGCAATCCTTTATCCCATAAACTTATTTGTAAGTCTCACAAGAAGATTAGGGTTAAACAAAGGTCTTGCTATTCCTACAAGCAACCTTTTGAAGATTAAAAGAATTTAAATTTCAAAACCAGAAGAATTTAAATTTCTTTTCTGAAGAATTTTCCATCTTAACTGCCTATCAAGAGATTGTAGACACACTGAAACTGTCATTGAAACTGTCACTGCCTTTCCTACATCCAGGCAACCCCGTGTTGATGACCATACTGCCTCCTGCTTTGATGACTGCTGCCAAGAAAAAGAAAATCCTGTAAAGGTAGTGAGTGAGATCACAGTCACAAGGAAGGGACAACATTAGGCCTTCTAGCTACTTTATTGATCTCTGAGATCTGAGGGCAATTAAAATTTTTCTCTTAGGGCCGGCCCGGTGGCGCACTGCTACAGTGCGCCGCTTGGGAAGCGCAGCGGCGCTCCCGCCGAGGGTTCGGATCCCACATACAGACCGGTTCCCGCTCACTGGCTGAGCGAGGCGCGGGAGCAACACCGAGGGTTGCGATCCCGTTGCCGGTCCCGGTCCAGTACGGGGGCGATACTGAGGGTTGCGATCCATTGCCGGACACGGAAAAAGACAAAAACAAAATTTTCTCTTGTTGACAGATAGGAAGACCAGAAATGGCAAACTCATGTGGAAATCTGATCCCTAATGTGGCAGTGTTGGGAGATGTTTGAGTCATGGGGTGGATCCATCATGAATGGATTAATGCTGTCCCTAGGTGGGGGGGGAGTGAGTGAGTTCTCACTCTAATAGTTCCCGTGAGAGCTGATTGTTTAAAAGACCCTGGCACCTCCCCTCTCTCTCTCTTGCTTCCTCTCACCATTGTGATCTGCTTGTATCTGCCAGCACCACTTTCTGCCATGAGTAGAAGCAGTGTAAGGCCCACACCAGATGCAGCTGTCCCAGAATTGAGAGCCAAATAAACCTCTGTTCTTCATAAATTACCCAGTCTTGGGTATTCTGTTATAGCAACACAAAAATGGACTAATACAATCTTGCATACCAACTCTAATTGCTGTACGCTGGCTGCCCAAAGCATCATGCTGGGAAAGGTTAAGGGTTTGTTGAGATAGCTCAGGTGCTCTGGTAAATGACCCTGTAAGCATAGAAGGCACCTCTGGCACAGAAGCTAAGAATGTGTCCTCTGGGAAATGACCCAACTTTCATTCTAGCTTAGGCAAGTACCCAGGTGGAATTGATAAGAATCATTTAGCAAGGATGAACAACCAACAGTTAGGATAGAATAGGAACAATTCTGGTGGCAAGGAATATTTTCCTGAAGCTCTTTTCTGAGTCTGGATGACTGATTTTATATTTTTAAGTGGATGGGGTTACTGAATCCCAGCTAAAGAGGATCCTACTGAATTCATTTGGAAAAATCTCACAGATTGTGATTCAGTAGTTCAGAGCTATGTGCTTAAGATTTGTGCACAATACCATGTGTGTAACACAATTTTTTTAATTCATTAATTAAAAATAATCCCCAAGTGATGCTGATGATCAGCCTACTTTGGAACCAACACCACTACTCTGCTTTTTATTGCTGTTTTCTCCTTCATCTCCAATGCCTCACCCAGTGCCTGGTACTTAGTAAGCAACCAATAAACAGTAGTTTAATAAACAAATAAATGCTCTACAGGGAATTCTTTTAATAGGTAAAGTAACCAACAACACCTGCTTTTGCATTTTTTTCACATCCAAATTCTTTCTTCCAGACAACGTGGTACAAAGTTCTGGGATATCAAATAGTCCAAAAGCCTTTAGCATATTCAATATTCATTTCTGAGAAACATTGTTGCCTTACCACAGCCATCTTGGTTCGGGGATGCAAACACTTGACCTTGGTCTTAGCACCACGCTCTCTCGAGTGAGCAACCAGCCAGCCCTTTACCCACAGCCATCTAAATCATGATGTGGGTGAGCTAACCAGCCAGGCCTTTACCCACAGCCATCATCTAAATCATGATGTGGACATGTTTATTTGCTTTTGCCTCCCAATATCCGTTTCCCCCGCTTTGAAACAGTTCTCCAGTTTCCCTCCCAGGAGCCACTCGCTGTCAGTCCACAGCTGCCAGGTGGAATTAGCTCCATCCCAGTGTGAGCGCTTGTCCCACCTCTAAAGCAATTAGTTCAGCACATTCTCTTGACCATAATGATTTCCTCAGTGGAAAAGAGGTCTGCTAGGCTCATGGGAAAGAGAAGCTTCCTCCCATCCTCCATAAGACTGTATGTCAAAAATATAGGAACCTGAGGATTCCAGGAACTATACACAGGCTTAGAGAGGAGCCAACGCAGAGAAGCAGGGCCAAGCAGTGCATCCCACCGTCTGCTAGGCTCATGGGAAAGAGAAGCTTCCTCCCATCCTCCATAAGACTGTATGTCAAAAAGATAGGAACCTGAGGATTCCAGGAACTATACACACAGGCTTAGAGAGGAGCCAACGCAGAGAAGCAGGGCCAAGCAGTGCATCCCACCGGCACATCTGAGCCCTGAATCAAGTCTCACCTGAAGCCGGTTTACCTGTGTTCTTCACAGTTACTAGGGCCAGTGAATTCCTTTAGCTTTCCTTTTTCATTTGTTTGTTTAAGCTAGTTTGGCGGTTTTGGCCACTCACAATAAAAAGATTCCTAATTGGTGCATCTACAAGCAAATGTGAATGAGAACCCAAGTCTGGCTTGTGTTCTTGTACATCTTCAATAAAATATTAATAGGCAGCATTTAAAACACACTGGGCTGCTTCAATCCAAAAACTGGATTATCAGCACTTCTGACATACCTTGAAGGATTCAACTTTGACATTATCTAGAGGTTCCCTTAGATATCCAATACGTGAAAACACAGCAATTCCCCACAGTATCTGAAGTGCAACCCATAGTCTGTGCTCTGTGTGGGCTACAGCAAAAGTGTCACAAACCCTGGATAAAAATGGTTGAAAAACACTGATGTAAAAGACATATTAATTATCCTTCTCTCCAGGTTCCCCTGTCTCTACCTCAACATTAAGTCAGACTATCAGAAAGCAGCAAACCTGACCCAAATTACACTTGCTCCATAAAGGAAATGCTTTATTAAATCCCCACACAGGGTCCTTTAAGATTTCACATAATGGCCTTGGCTTTTGAAGAAAAAAAGAGGAAACGGAGAATCAATAAAGGAAATTGCTAGTGACACACGTGAAAAATGGTCCAAGAGAACAGAGAAAATAATCCTAAAGAAGAAAAAAATGTCAGGTTCAAGGTTCAGGTGTAAGAAGCCAGGTGCCACCATTATGAACCATAGGAAAAGGGAAGCTAAGACAAGTTTTTACAGTTCCTCAGAACCAGCATCTCTTTCCTGTTGTCCTTTCCTACACTGAGTTGAGGAAGGGAGATTTTATGGAATTGAGTGCTGTGGGCTTTGGGCCTCTCATCTTACCTCCCAGGTTGCTTGGTTGCTGCAAGTGGGAACCAGCTGTACAATGGGCCTGCTCACACGGGTGCCTTTTCCACAGTGACACCATCTGGCCAGGTGATCCTTCCACCTTACCGGCTTACAAAGCACTACTCAAAGACAAAAGGCATATTTGTACCTGGGCAACTGCCTGGCTACAGGAAGAAATGAAATAAGGCTGGAAACTACCCCTCGAGGCAGAAGAATTAGCAGTTGAAAAACTTGAGACCTTATGGGAAAATATAGGGGGCAAGGCCATGGAAGAAATTACAAAAATTGTTTTTTGTATTACTAAAATAGAACAATAAAGAAGACGCTGGATAATGAGAATTACTAACCATGTTTCATTACCTTAAATCAATAATGATAGATATTATGCAATTATTTTTTCATTTACCATCTAATGTTTGCTTAAAAACATTTCAAGTTTTCACTTCCTCAAACTTTAAACCAGGTGAAACTTCCAGATCTGGTAACATGGCAAGTAAAAACATCTGGAAATGTTGGATAAAATATAACAGAAAAGAAGTTTTTATTTAACTGAGCTCACAAAAACGATGTGAATGCAGAAGGCCCTTATGTGACTCGTAGGGGAGAGGGGAGCCCGAAGAGAGGACTAAGCATCAGACGAGGAGACAAAGTCTTGGGCCACACTAGGGACGAGTTGAAGCTAAGCCAAGTGTAGATTTGAAATCTGAATATCTAAATGTATATACGTGTGTGACAAGTGGATCTCCAAACCAAGAAACAAACACGTACAAGTGTACTTCAAAAAGTTCGTGGAAGCTGGCTGGTTAGCTCAGTTGGTTAGAGCATGGTGCTGATAACACCAGAGTCCAGGATTTGATCCCTGTACTGCCAGCCAAAAAAAGGTACATGGAAAAATTAAATTAAAAGATAATATGAATCTTTCTATGAACTTTTTGAAGACCCCTCATGTTGTCAGGAGATGGTGATTGCCTCAGAGTGCCTGAAAATAACAATCACAAATCTGTCTTGGAGGGAATCTTTCTCAATCCAGGCTGCTTGGAATTCACAAATCCCCGCTGAAGATGAATTCACAATAAATAATAATAATAATAATAGAACTAATTCACCATAAACAAGAGGCAAAAAACAGAGATAATAGAATCTGAATCAACGTAATACATTCTTAAATATTTTTAGATGCTCTATTTTTCATTTTTTAATTGACAAATAAAAACTGTATATATTTATTGTGTACAATATGTTGTTTTGAAATATGTATACAATGTGAAATGGCTAAATTGAGCTAATTAATATATGCATTACCTGACAAACATCATTTTTTTGTGGTAAGAACACTTAAAATTTACCGTTAGCAATTTTTAAGAATAGAAGACACTGTTATTAATTATAGTCACCACGTTGTACAATGTATGTTCTCAAATATTAAAGAAATAAAGGAGAATAAACACCAAGAAGAAAAAATAAAACACTACAGGAAAGAATAGAAACATATAGAAAATAATCAAATAGAATGACAGGAATGACAAGGAAAAAGAGTCAATAAAATGTAAAACTCTTGTGTCACATGCCATAACCTTGGATGAACCTTGAGGACATTATCCTAAGCATAATAAGCCAGTCACAAAAAGACAGATACTGCATGATGGGTGCTGATAACACCAAGGCCACGGGTTCAGATCCCATATAGGGATGGCCGGTTTGCTCACTGGGTGAGCGTGGTGCTGACAACACCAAGTCAAGGGTTAAGATCCCCTTACCGGTCATCTTTAAAAAAAAAAAAAATAATAATAATAATAATGATAATCTGGCCTGCTTTTCACAACTATGACTTCTTTATCTATTTATAATGTGCCCAAAGAACTAGATTTTCCTAAAGCCATGAAACACTAGAGTTAGGAAATATATGAAACATGTTATTCCCCCATTTCGATTTTACAGGCAAGAAATTGCAGACCAGAGAAATTTCAGTGATTTGCCTGAGAGGTTGAATAGAAGACAGCAGTTTTAAGTCTCTTGGTAGGAAGCTCCACCCCACCCTACAGGGCCTTCTCTCACTAGCAAGTTGCAGGGTGGAGGGGGTTAGAAACTACAGCCAAGGGCCGGCCCGTGGCTCACTCGGGAGAGTGCGGTGCTGATAACACCAAGGCCACGGGTTCGGATCCTATATAGGGATGGCCGGTTGGCTCACTAGCTGAGCGTGGTGTTGACAACACCAAGTCAAGGGTTGAGATCCCCTTACCGGTCATCTTTTAAAAAAAAAAACAACAGCCAAGCTGGGGCCGCTGGAGCTCAGGGGAAGAGGAGGAGAGACCTACAGAGTTCATTAAGGTAGGAGATGCCACAATGAGAGAAAGAAAGGACTGCTCTGACTGTTTTGAGCCCCGGCCACTTCAAGGCTGGCCCTGGTGAACACACAGAGCAGGAGCTGGCAAAAGCCACTGCTGTGCCCTTTGTGTGAAGTTGCTTGGAGACTGCAGGGGAGACTGGGGCCTTGGTGGCCCCCAGGCCAGCAAAACCACTGACAGGGTTCCCGTGAACCCACATAGGACTGTGGAGCCAAAGACAACTGAAAAAAGGAGCCACTCAGAGGCCAGTGAGTCATTGCAAGGGAACAGTGCACAGCCCGACCCTTGGGAAGTGTTTGGAGTGCAGAGGGTGGGGGAGATGGACCCACTGGGGGAACACTGGGACACATCACGGACAGCTGACCTGCCCTCCAATCAGTACAGGCCCCCTCAGTGGAGACTGGTCAGGAATGTAGAACAGGAGGGGGTGCAGTTTGATGAAAAGACCCAGGCCCAGACCAGAGTTTCCACATAACCCAGGTGTACCAGACCTCACAAGACCTGGAAGTGCTCAAAAGGTCAACAATTAAAACCTGAGCTGCACAAAAAGCCTTCCCCAGAGAATCAGCAGCAGGGCAACAATTTAGCTCAACCACAGGACTCAAGTGCTGGTCCCTTAGGAAGTTCTCCCATTTTAGAAGTAAGCAAAGAACAACAAATTAGTTCTAGTGCAGAGGTTAAGTAATGGGAACAGCATATAATCCAACACAGAACTGAAAGAAAACACACAAAAAAACACAGATCAGAGACAAAGTTCTGATATTAACCAGTAAAGGTCCAATATCACCAAAGAACACCTGTAAAACCTCCAAGAGCTGGAAGCACCACGCCTCTCCGGAGACAGGGTTGGGGGAGGACCGAGAGCTTCCGCCACGCCCCTCCAGTGTCTTTATCCATCCCAGTGATGAACAAGCCTCCACAGAACTCTCCCAGACCCCCGAACTGGAGTGGGGGGTCCCTGCGGGCCTCAGCCACACCCCTCCACCCTCTGCAACCAGGCCAGGGATGGAGTTGGCCATGGGCCCGACCCCTGCCCCCACCTCTGTTTCCCTACCTGCCTCTCTCCTCCCCCACCACTGCTCTGCAACAACATCTTAGAATGTAAAAAAATAATAAATTTTTTAAAATATAAAAAATAAAAATAAATTATCACAAATATCAGGAAAAAATAAATATCTAGTATTTCTGAATCCATATACTTTCAATAAAATAATATATTACTTTACTAGATATGAATGTTAATATTGGAGTTGTCATGTATACAGCATTTTCAATAATTTGGGGGCTACTAGGAAGCATCCTCCAGAAATTAGAAACAAGGATGTCTTCCAAGATTAAAAGATAAATCAACACATAATGGATTAGAAGAGAAAAGCAGTCCCATGAAAGAGTAAGAATGGCTCAGGCCTTCAAAGAAAATCTGTGATCTGATTGAATACATTAATTTGCATGAGGAAAGAACAGGCCAGTTAGAAGCATAGCCTGAAAAGCATAAACAGAAAGTCAAAATTGACAATGCCCACCCCAGTACAGGCCTCAGGGAAACATACTATGGCCCAATGACTATACCTGTCTGGGTGGGTAGCAGCTTTGACACTGTGGTGAAGATAGATACATATTTACCTGATGCCATGAAGACTAGACTCATATAACTAGCTACTCTCGTTCTAGTTTCTTATTCACCAAACAACCTCCTGATTATAATTTGGCTTTTCAAGCATGGCATACCTACATGGCAAGAAGGTGCCGGCTGGAGGAGCCAAGCATCCAGTCCCTTTGACATTGACAGTTCTTGTTTCCTCATAGGTGATTAATACACTGGCCTTCTTGCTTTACACATCACAGCCACTGCCGAGGCTAATATAGCCACCACATCCACTCCCACCAGCTGTGCAAGACGCAGCCTAGCCGAGGACGCAGGAGATGACACCAGATTCACCCTTGAGCTCAGAGAGGCAACGAGGCATCCCAGCGGCTCCTTGTGTGGTGGGAGCAGCACGTTCACAGCATTTCCCTGATGTGCTGTGTCCACGAGTGTGAGCAAGACAAGGTCCCAGCCCTGAAGGAGCTCACTGCCTAGAGTTTGGTGTAGAGTCATCTCCCAATAGATAGTAGCTGAGTTAAAGAAGGAAACAAACTGCAAAAGGTTGTAAGACTTATGGGCTGGCCCGTGGCTCACTCGGGAGGGTGTGGTGCTGATAAGCTGATAACACCAAGGCCCCGGTTCGGATCCCATATAGGTATGGCCAGTTAGCTCACTGGGTGAGCGTGGTGCTGACAACACCAACGGCCAAGTCAAGGGTTAAGATCCCCTTACCGCTCATCATTTAAAAAAAAAGCTTGCAGGACTTAGCATTTTGTTTTAGTCAAGGAGGCAAAATCCTCACAAGCCTTACCTGGCTGCCCCTTTCCTGTCTTCCCAAACCCTATTCTGCCCAGCTGGGCATCGCTGTCTGCTCATTACTTAGCCTAAATGCTTCTCTCAGCCTTTCCATCACAGTCAAAGGGATGTCAGTTCCCAAGTTCCCAGACATCATTATTTGGGGGCAGGAAGGAGTTCCTGTCTTCTTGCCACAGTCCTGGGACACTTAGCTGCCCTTCATAATTACACTTTAAATTTTTTAGATAAATCCTTAACTTCTTTCCTTGTGCTCTTAGATTCATGAACTCACCCCACTTCCCTCACTGTCCATCACTATTCTTACTTCGTTATTTCACAATACCTTATCTTACTAATCTCATAATTACTATATGTTTCATTACTAGCACCTAATAATGTGAACCACATCATCCCATTAATTCTGCAAAAACAAAATCACATATGTGATTACAAAACATTTGTCTCTCCACTGTGGCCTCTGGACGGTGGCTGCGGAGCACTATTCCATGAGTTTTTGATGGCAGGAATTAAGAGAGTGCACATTACAATCATCTCAGGAACCAAAAAAAGCTTAGCCTGGACCCCATCCCAGAGGTGCTAATTGAATTTATCTGATTTTGTTTCTAATGTGTAATGGTCTGGGATGCAGCACAGGGATTTTTCGAGTGATTCAAACATGCAGCTGAGGTTGAGAACCACTGCTCTAGTATGAACATGGAAAGGCAGGCTGAGAGCCCATCACAACGACCCCCAGGAATGATTTACTGAGACAGTGCACTGCACTCTGCAGGTGTTAACTCATTTGACCCTCACAAGCACCTGTGAACTGTAGCAATTATTGGCTCCATTTTATAGATGAAGAAACTGAGGCGCAGAAAAGTTACATAATGGTTCCAGTTTTGCACAGCTGTGAAGTACAGAGCCAGAGTTTGGAACCTGACCATCAACTTCTTGAGCAGATGCCATGTTCCTACTCTCTATGCCCCTCTGCCAAACCCGAACTAAGCAGAGCACACAAAGCAGATGTCTGCCCCCTGCAGGACTGCGGTAGCTTTCCTCTAGCCTGCAGATCCATGTCACCCCTTGTATGGTAGCAGGTTATGTAGACTCAGTCCATTACTGAGGGAAAATCTGCTAATAGTTGTTTACAGATACACACAGTGTCTAGAAGATGATGCAAAACATGGCAGCCTCTTTCCATCCAGGCACCTGGGTACCTGGAATCTCTTCCCATCTGTTCTCTGTCTCTTCCTCCACTATCCCCTTAGTCTTTTCTCTCCCCTTTTGTCCACTCCCCACCCCTACCCAGGGTCCCATTTTCTTCCTGGAAGGGCAGTGGCAGTGCGCATCATCAGAGGAGACTTTTATCTCAGTATGGAGTGTCCTTGGAAATAAACTTTACTGTTGCTTGTACTGACTGTGTCATAGCGTAAGTCCAATGCATTATTATGTTCATTAATATTCTAAGTTTTCCTCTATTTTATCAAAGTCTCTTCCTGGGGAGGGGCAAGGTGAAAGGAATTAAGGAGGAAAAGCTGGAGAAAATCCTATACTGCCTCTTATACATGAGGCTTGGTCTTTACTCATTAGCAATGAAAGCAACTAGCTTCAGTCTGGTGAGTCATGCCACACACTGTGTGCCCAACCTGTCCCACCCAAGAGCCATCACAGAAACCATGAGTCAAGGGCCCCAGGAGGGACGGAGAATAGCAGAGAGTCTTTTCCTCTCATCAAAGCAGGGCACATTAGTCTGCTCCTGGCCCAGGAGGACACTCTGATTCCAGTCAAACAAGGGTCACACCTGCCACGCAACCACATTAGCCAAGTCCTGAGTGGGAAGGGAGACAGGTTCTTACATATCATTGCCTACACCGCTCCTGCAGCTGGGCCCTTTATCATCCCACTCCATTCCTGTCCTTCCTGGATGACAATCTGCCTCTTATCCTGATGCCACTACTAGGCCACATAGCCAAGATTCTCAACCACTTTGTCTAAATTTGAGATAACTGATGTGTTAGTCATGGTTTTCCATAGAAACGGAACCAAAAGTGCGTGTGTCTGTAGAGGGGGTAGGGGAGGGGCAATCTGCTTTACTCAAAGTCTACTGATTTAAATGTTAATCACAGGTAAAATATATATATATATTCTATAAAGCTACACCACTATGCCAGTTGTTGGGTAAGGCAAGTCATAACTAAAGCCAAAACATTTCATTATTTTAGTTATACTAAGTTTCCATTTGTAATGTCAGGGCTAGGGCTCAGACTCTTCAAACCCATTGTACAGACTGAGTCACCAGACCCCTCACACACAGGCCCACACTAGGTAATTTGGAAAGATTCTGGGAACCGCTGGCAGATGACACAAGCTCAGTCCCCAGCAACGGCAGCAGCAGCTTACAGGTCTAGCACTGGCTGCAGGCTTGCAGAAGTTCCCAGGGGCCCTGGCAACAACAGCCTCCAGCAGCAGTAGCGGCCTCCCCATGCCACCCCCCACCGGGGGCATCTTGGGGGTGGGGGGCACCGTGGATCAGAGCTATTCATCCTTTATACTTAAGTCCATAACCCAGGACACCTGGGTGCACATGCACAATTACATTAGTCAATAACCAAGGAACATCTGGGCACACGTGCATACTTACATCAAGTACTTGGCAAGATTCTGAACATCTGAAGGGCCCTGACCATTTTCTTTCATTTTTCCCAACATCTTCACAACAACATCTAGACTGATGTTTGGCTAAGCAACTGGACACCATAGCTGTAAAGCTACAGGACTACACCAGTTGTTGGGGTGAGGCAATTGCTAAGCTAATTGTGTGGCTAGGCATTTCATAACTAAAGCCAAAACATTTCACTATTTTAGTTACACTAAGTTTCCATTTGTATTGTCAGGGCTAGGGCTCAGACTCTTCAAACCCATTGTACAGACTAGGTCACCAGACCCCTCACACACAGGTCCATGACAGGTAATTGGGAAAGATCCCAGGAGCCATTGGCAGATGACACAAGCTCAGTCCTTAGCAGTAGCAGCAGCAGTCTCTCAGGGTATCCCCAGGGACACTGGCAGCAGTAGCGGCCTCCCTGTGGCCCACCCGAGGGCATCCCAGGGGCAGGGGGCTCCGTGGATAAGAGCCACTCATCCTTTATACTTAAGTCCATAACCCAGGACACCTGGATGACTATACCCAATTACATTAAACAATAACCAAGGAACACCTGGGTGCACATGCATATTTACGTCAAATGCTTGCCAAGATTCTGAACATCTGAGGGACCCTGACCATTTTCCTATATTTTCCCAACACTATATTTAGGGCACAAAAGCAGGCAATGGCATTCTGTGTTTCCTGACTCGATGGCTCTTACTTAATCATTAACTGTGGGCTACATGACAAGCAAAATCAGCAGCTACAAAACTTTTGACTTGTACCTAATTTAACATCTAAATTTAAATTAAATCGTAAAGTCAAATCTCTCTGTGGGTTTTAAAACCATTGGATGAAAACTTGTTAGCATACACAATATAAGAGTACCAAAGTATCATCCCAGAGACCACTTACTTTTTTTTTACAAAAGACAGCAATTGTACCTTTGCAACGGAGAGGTCTGGTGATTAATCTGTGATTGAATTTAGCACCACAAATAATGGAACAATGTGGCATTATGTGTCCCTGATATGAAGCAAATTAGTATTAGAATCACCTAAGGAGTTTTCAAATTCCCAATGCCAACTATATCAGAATCTAAGGAGTGGGACCCAAGCATTAGGAGTTTCTAAATGTTCCCAGGTGACTGAAATGTGTAGTTAAAAAAATTTAAAAAACAGCTAAGAGAAAAGAAAATAAAAAGTTCAAAAGCAAAGACAACCTTTGACCATGGCTGCCCCAGCCATCTGATTGGCATATTCTCCAAAATAAAATAATAATAGTGTTTTTTAATTGACCAAGAATTGAGCAAAGTTCTGCCAACCAGTAAAACCTATTGTGCGTCAACAAGGCCAGATCAAGGACTTGACTTTATCTATGACCTCCACCAAACTTGAGCACGCTTTTTCTGGTAAGTGCCAGAGAGTCGATATTTTAGGCTTGAAAGGCCACATGGTCTGTGTGTCAGCTGCTCAGCTCTGCAGTGTTAGGGCCAACGTAGCCAAAGACAATACAAAAAGGCATGGGAGAGGTTGTGTTTTGATAAAACTTTATGTATAGATACTGAATTTTTTTTTTTTTTTTAAAGATGACCGGTAAGGGGATCTTAACCCTTGACTTGGTGTTGTCAGCACCACGCTCAGCCAGTGAGCGAACCAGCCATCCCTATATGGGATCCGAACCCGGGGCCTTGGTGCTATCAGCACCGCACTCTCCCAAGTGAGCCACGGGCCGGCCCGAGACAGGTGATTCTGATGTGCAGATGGGGTTAAAGATTACTGGGCTAGAGGAACAAATAAACATCGTGAGGAAACAGACAAGTCTAGAATGTGGGACATTATTTAAGGCCACTAGCCTGGATTCTTCAAAAGATCAATGTCCTGGAGGGAAAAAAAGAGGGAGAAACTAGTCTACGTTAATATAAATAACAACAACAACAAAAAAAAAAAGTAATGTTTGCATTCGTTTGATAAAAACAACTATAAAGACATTTTGGGGACAATTGCAGAAATTTAAATATTAAGTTGATTTTAGATGGTTAATTTTCTTAGTAGAGTTAATAACATTTTAGTTCTGTAGACAAATAACTGTACTCTTACAGGATGCATGCTGAATATTGAGAAGTGATGTGTCATAATGTACATGTTAATTTCAAATGGCTCAATGACAACAAAAAACAAGGTATATAGAAATAAAGCAAATTTGGCAAATAATAACTAGCTGTTAATAATAACTGTTAAAACTAGCTAGAGAGCATATGGGAGTTCACAGTACTAATCTTTCAACTTTTCTATATGTTTAAAATATTTCATAGTAAAAAGTTGAAGAAAAGAGAAAAATTTCAAATAGAGATCAAAACCTATTCACAAGGCTATGTAATTTCCATCTGTTTTACCTCTCTGCAGGAAAACCTACTCACAGCTCAACCTCACTCAACCTATTTTACAAAACACCCAACAATTAAAGGCTACACTTCTCAACATTACCCACTGGATTTTAGAAGGAGTTACCTGGAAAGAGTCTCTCATTCAAATGAATATGGGAAGCGCTGTGTTATGCAGGGTTAGTGCACAAGCAAGCATGGCGAACACACCTATAAAACACTTCTCTCTTGAGGTGACCTATCTCCCATATCATATCCAAGAGGACAGTGATGAAATCCAGTGTCAACTGTTGGGAAAATACAGGAAAAGGGTCAGGGCCCCTCAGACGTTCAGAATCTTGCCAAGCATCTGATGTAAATAGGCACGTGAGCTCAAGTGTTCCTTGGTTATTGTCTAGTGTAATTGTGCATGTGCACCCAGGTGTCCTGGGTTATGGACTTAAATATAAAGGATGAGTGGCTCTGATCCACGGTGCCTCCCACCCCCGGGAGGCCCCAGAGAGTGGGTGGCCATGGGGAGGCCACTACTGCTGCTAGAGGCTACTGCTGCTGCTTCTAGCTCCCCTGGGACCCTCCGCAAGGCCACCGCCAGATCTGTAAGCTACCGGACCTGTAAGCTGTAGCCACTGAGGAAGCTGAGGACTGAGCTCGTGTCATCTGCCAACAGCTCCCGGAATCTTTCCCAATTACCTAGCATGGACCTGCGTGTGAGGGGTCTGGGGACCCAGCCTGTAAATGGGTTTGAAGGGTCTGAGCCCTAGCTCTGACAATATAAATGGAAACTTAGTATAACCAAAATAATGAAACATTTTGGCTTTAGTTATGATTTGCCTTACCTTACAACAACTATTCCTGTTTTATCTGAGCTTGAGAATCAGGATTCCTCTAGTCTCTGCCAGAGGCCCTTCAAGGTAATAAACCTGCAATTATTCTTGTGATGCAATAGAAGCCATATATAAAACTAATTTATATCCACACCCTGTCTAGCCTCTTGTTATTGGATGGAAATGCCTAAGCCATGCTGGCCAGGCTTTCTTGGTAACTTTAGCAAAGGAAAGGAAGCTTTGGAACATAACAAATGACAAAAGGTTCTCTTGGTCTTTTCCCCCAGAATCATTAGGGGCTTTGCCTCCACCTGATGAGAGCACAAAGCAGATAACATACTGCCAGCTTCAAGGAGCTCACAATCTACCGGGGTGGACAGAAACCATGCTTCTATTTAGGCAGACTACAATTACTGCCATAATAGGTGTGTTTCCAAAGTGTTCTAGGTCTACGGAGAGGGAAGTATTAATTTTATCTGTGGGTGTTGAGGAAAGCTATTCAAAGCAGTTTCTGAGCTTTTGACACATGGAAATGTCCAGAAAGAGAAGGAAAGCAGAATGACAGCAAATGCACTAGCATGTGAACATGCTCAGTGTGTTCAGGAAATGGCACCTGATCTGGGGAGGTGAAGAGGAAGACAGGACCAAAATGGTCCAACTTGTTTGAGGCGCAAACTTTACTTAAGTGATTTGCCTATTTCCTGTCCTCTTTTCTTCTCTCTTTCTCTCTTAAACATTCAAAAGACGTACTCAGGAACTCAAGGGAGGGAACACCTTCTATAGTGGAATTCTAAACAGGGCTTCCCTAGGCTCAGCGATTATCAGTGTCAGGGTAATGTCTGCTTGATAAGCAGATCACAGGTGTCAGGGCGGGAGATTCCAGGTCAGCACAGTGCTTGGGCTGAGGACAGCTCTCCCAGAAACTAGGCCTCTGAGTTCTAAAAGTAGGACAATGCAGCCTCTACATCTTAAGAGCAGATCAGTTTTTTTCAGTTGGTTTTAAATTAACTTTACCAGCACTATTCATAAAATCAAAACGGCTGAAGTTAACTGTGCCAAGCACTTTTGGACATCATCGCTTTCGAAACTCCCAAGGACTCCATAAAATGGGTACCATTGTTATTACCATTTTACAGATTAGAGAACTGAAGCTCAGAGTTCACACAACTAGTAAGTGGAGGAAGTGGGATGCAAATTTCATCTGTTCAACTCCAAAGCCTATGCTTAGTCATGTTAAAACAATGGTTCTACTATGCTCTATTGTTAGGGGAAAAAACCTTTCATTTAGGTTTCTCTGTAGGTCAGAGCTGCCAAATTCTTGCTAATCTTTTATATTCCCACAGCACACAACCTTAGTACTGGACCCCATTGCTCAGCGTTCATGTTGATTCATAAGAAACATGAAGGAATCATTATCCTGGACTAGTGAAAGAAAACGGAGAAAGAGCAAAAGACTTCATCAGTGAATTGGCTGGTATATCTCCCAGTCTGTGTGTCTGTCTGTCTCTTTCTTCCTCTCTCATCTGTCTTTCTCTCAGTCTCTGTCGCTGTATCTCTCTCTCCCTCTCTGTCTCATGTCCGTGCATGTCTGAGTGTGTCTGTCTCTAGTTTATTTCTCTTTGTCACTCCCTCTGTCATTGCCTCTCACACACACGCACATGCATGTGCATATACACATATTCAATTAAATGTCAGAGCTGCACATTCCTTCTTAGAACTGGAACAAATTAAAAACATCGCAACAGGAAGCCTGAAGTCCCCAGGAAGGGAAGTTACCAGCTAAAGGGCAAGAGATGGTAGCAGTAAAGAATATGGACTCATGAGTCAGACAGACCTAGTTCATACAAGCTACCTGACCTAGGGAAAGTTATAAACCTGTGTGAAAGGCAGTCTCCCTGTCTGTGAAATGGTTAATGTTGTAACCATCACATAGAGCTGCGATGAGGACTGAGTGTAATAATGTGTATAAAGCTTTCAACACTGGCGTGGCTGGTTGGCTCGGTTGGTTAGAGTGTGGTGTAAGAACACCAAGGGCGAGGGTTCAGATCCCTGTGCAGGCCAACCGCCAAAAAATAAAAATAAATAGATAAATAGAGTTCTTAACACAGAGTGTGGTAAGTGCTGGTTACTATTGTTACTCTTATTATTCAGTGTCTTCCTTGCCTGTAGACTCCCAGCACATAGCACAGTACATGACACGCAGTTGGAGCTCAGAATATTCTCAAGAAACAAGGTAGAGACAGACATATCAAGACACACATAGAAAGACACGAGAGAGAGCGCACAAGGGAGAGAGAGACTGAAGAAAGAGTCAAATGCACACACATACATACTCACGACTGAGAGAAAGAGGCATGAGGGAAGAAGGAAGAGAGAGACAGACAGATGCACAGACTGACAGACATGCCAGTCACCCAAGTGACCAACCTCTTGCCCTTTCTCTCTTCATTTTCTTTCACTAGTATGGATCCAGTATGATGTTTCCTCATATGTTTCTTGTGAATTAATGTGAATGATGAACAAGGAAGTCACATGCTCCATTCCACCACCAGGTGTCCCATGCTACAGAGGGGAGCTTAGAAATGGGGAGAAGGGTGCCCACATCCAACACGGTATCACAGTAGTAGTGAATAGCTGGCTAAAGAGAGAGGTGCCCCAGGAGCAGGCTGTCTTCACACTCTCTGAGGCATCCCTAAAAGAGAACAGGGTGATGCTGTGTTCAGTCAAGTCCAGGATGTGCAGACCCCACAAACCTTGAACTCATCTGCAAAGGCCTCCTTAATCAAATGAGAAGGAAACCCATTTTCTTCCCTAGCAGATCCACTGGACAATGCCACAGGAACTTCCTTCCACACTTATACAGGGCAAACTTTTATCTCCATGTCAAAGGGAAAAACAACCCAGTCCTCCAAAGGAGACCTTTAATCCAGCCAGCAAGACTCCTGGATTCTTTCAATGCTTGTTTTGGCCTTTGGTATGATATTTTCTGTTATTGCAGCTGTGAATTGTGAGCTTTTTAACACCTGTCATCAACATACTTTGGTAATTACAGATGAGGTTACATTTGGAACAAGCAGGTCTTTAGGGAAAGGGTGTTGAGTAAATCATTGTGGAGAAGACATTTTTCTTTCATATGATGCCAGAGAAAGACTGAAGCATGGAAAAAAAGAGTTGAAGAGCACCAAAGTTCCAATGCTTAAACTTTCTAACTACTAACCACCGTGCCCGAAGCAAAGTGCATTTCTTAAGTTGCGTGGGGCAAAAACGGGATGTTCCAACAGAATGTTAAGCTGATTTCAACTACATTAGCATGATCTCTCCCCCCCCCCCCCCCCCC
>NW_007727319.1:93536-97400 GCF_000696425.1 Galeopterus variegatus | reverse complement strand
CCCCCCCCGCCCAGGCTGGGACAGATCATGTGCTATTATTTCGTTCCCTCACAGCCACCTTCCTGCTCCATCCTACTGCTTCCGAGCGGCTGAAGGCAGCTAATTCAGGCCATAAGATGTTGCTGCCGCCACTATTACTAAGCTTTTCTGAGCTCTGTAGCTCCAGAGGTTACAGAAACCTGGGAACTCTCCTCCAAATCAAACCCACTTTATCCTGTTGGCAAACAATAGCTGTGCAAATGTGCAAGCCAACCTGTAACAGGAATCCTAAACTACCGTGGACCCTGACAAGGTCAGTCCTTAGTGGGGCCCTCTTGTCTTCGTACCTTTTCATTTCATTTCAGAACCATTCCTCAGAAATAAGAGGCTTCGGGGCCGGCCCGGTGGCGCACTGCTACAGTGCGCCGCTTGGGAAGCGTGGCGGCGCTCCCGCCGAGGGTTCAGATCCCACATACAGACCGGTTCCCGCTCACTGGCTGAGCGAGGTGCGGGAGCAACACCGAGGGTTGCGATCCCATTGCTGGTCCCGGTCCGGTACGGGTGCGACACTGAGGGTTGCGATCCGTTGCCGGACACAAAAAAAGACAAAAAGGAAAAAAAAAAAAAGAAATAAGAGGCTTCGGGGCCGGCCCGGTGGCGCACTGCTACAGTGCGCCGCTTGGGAAGCGTGGCGGCGCTCCCGCCGAGGGTTCAGATCCCACATACAGACCGGTTCCCGCTCACTGGCTGAGCGAGGTGCGGGAGCAACACCGAGGGTTGCGATCCCATTGCTGGTCCCGGTCCGGTACGGGTGCGACACTGAGGGTTGCGATCCGTTGCCGGACACAAAAAAAGACAAAAAGGAAAAAAAAAAAAAGAAATAAGAGGCTTCCAAGGAACAAAGAGTTACTCAACCTGCCCATCTCATTGCAGATCCCCAGCAGAAGGAGTCACTGAAGCCAACAAACAGATCATGTACTTTCATTTCCAAAGAAATACACCTAATTCTAGAGAGGGATGGCAGAGATAGTTGCACAATAATGTGAATGTACTTAATGTCACTGAACCATGCACTTTAAAATGGTTAAAATGGTAAGTTTTATGTTATGTATATTTTACCATGGTTTGTAAAAATTTTTTTATTTAAAAAGGATAAATTGAATGCAACTTTAAAAAAAGAAGTACGGCTAAGTCCCAGATAGCTTAACGATTACTGGTTTATTTTTTTTCTTTTAAAGATGACCGGTTTTTTAAAGATATCCTAAGGGGATCCAAACCCGTGGCCTTGGGGTTGTCAGCACCACACTCTCCCAAGTGAACCATGGGAGGCCCCAATTACTGATTTATTACATTAAATTATTTTTAAGGAAATCTCCGTACAGAAAGGTTACCAGCTTCGAGGATTTATGCAAATCAAAAGCAGGAAACTATATTCATATGCCATATCAAGAATGCCTTTAAATCAAAAATCAATGCACTCTCTCTGGTACAATATGAGGATTGTTTGTGAGTTAGATTTTCCAAAGAATGTCATGAAGCTTTTCTTTCAGAAACCGGTTCTTCCACAATTGCAGCTTGAAGAACATTCAGATCACAGGAGTGGCTTATAAGGGTTTCCAGCTCTTCCTCTAACAATAATGTGTCTGTTCTCGTGGTACCTCTCAGAAATGTCAGCACACACAGTCCCCCATTAACACAGGTGAAAAATATTATTTGCCTTTGCAGATGGTGAAATTAAGGTATGAAATGAAAAGCCTAAAAGACTGAACTGAGATCATTTCATGAGAAATTCAGATTCCGTATCCAGAGTCCCTGGCCCATAGGCCACCCTTTCCCTGCCTTCTGGCTGTAGCTCACTTAAGAAACTAAGGTCACTCACTGTAAGTTAATTAACTCCACTGAACATCCACCCACAGAATCACTTCCTCTCTAGCATCATGCCTATTGACTCACTCTTCCCCAGGAGATTCCAGCACAGGAGCCCCAATTGGGGGAAAGCCCTGAAAGCAGCTTAGCTTTAGGGAAAGGGAAAAGGTACAATTAATTGTTCATGCTGTCAGTTTCACCTTCGAGGAGTAATGAGTGGCCTGTGGAAGGTCTTTGGGGCCAGGGTAGGGGACCACCTGGTACAGCTCAGGCTCTAACTGACTGTGGATGTCAAGCACAAGTGACAAGGCACATTGGTAAGGAGCGACCATGGAGGCAGAAAACCCAGTGACAAGCTGAGAAAGAGAACAGACTATCACCATCCCTTGGCCAGCTCTCCACAGAAAGAATTTTTCTATCCTAATACCAGGCCAAGATGGACCAAAAACAGAAGAGAAATCAATGAAATCTATCAGGAATGAATCTCACAGTTCTCTGTCACCCTCCTGCAAACGTGTCTGCGTCTGCCCTGGATTTCACATCCTTCCCGCTAGTCTCAAAGAAAAACAAAGTAACTAACCATCCTTTTTTCAAAAAGGGTAATCCTTCTCCCAGAGTTCTGGCTCCCATACAGGCCTCTCCTCAAAGGCATGCTCATGCTATCCGTCATCCCTCCTGTTTCTTTCTCATCTCCCTTTCTATTGCCACCTTTCCTTCAGCACAGTGGTTCTTAATGTGAGTGAATCACAAATGCCTTTGAGAAGCAGATAAATTTTGCATGTCATTTCTAAGAGGTTGACAGATTTCCAGAGCTCCTGGAGCCGAGGTGAGGAATCTCTGCTGTAGCAAAATTCTTTTCCACTTTAAACCTTAGCTGCTAGTGGACATCTCTCTTTCCTTTCAAAGCAAGCTTGTAGAATACAGACCTTTGTGCTGCTTTCTTCCTACTCCCCACTTAATCCACTGCCCTCAGTCCACTGAAACTAATCCTGCTCAAGTTACCACTGACATCCTGAATCACAAACCCAGTGGGTATCTTTTCTCCTCTCATTTGACCTCCTGCTGTATCTCACGAAGGTCCATCCCTGTATCCTGAAACACTTTCCCTTAGCATCTTGAGCACTATGATAAACCCCTGTTAGAGCCTGTTCAACAATTTCTCCTTCTTTAGAAATGCCCCTGATACCTAGTTGGGCCCCGGCCACCACATTTATTCTCACAGGCTTCCACCTCCCACCATGGTTGACCAGCCCAAGGCTGGGCCTCACCAAGCAAGACTCACCAGTGACTTTCCTAGAATTTTAGAATAGAGAAGGAAATAAATTTCTTGGATTTCCCATAATGTTCTAGTCACAAATTTCAGTTACATGCATATATCTACATACCTGACTATCCCTGTAGCTTTATAAAACATTCCCTTTTTTCCTTCAGTCTGTTTGCATTTAGCTTCTGTTATTTGCCACCAAAAGAGTCCTGACTTACATAAACATTCCATTGTTCCTGATCCGCCCCTCCCTGGCTGCTGCTTCTCAGTCTTCTCAGTGGGCAACTGCCTTCTGTCCATGCCTTGAATATTGGTTTATCTATCAGGGTTATAGGGGATAATGGTTGGTGAGATAGAAAAGCAGTCATGTCAGTGAACCAAATTGACCAAAGCCTTTGGAATGAACTGAACCAGACCAGTCCTCACTCAGAACAAGCTACTTGGAACACAGGTTTTTATGAGAACATAAAATCAAGAAAAAACAATTAGAATAAATAGCTGCAAAGTTTTTTGTTTGTTTGTTTGTTTTTTTAATTTTTATTTTGTCAATATACAATGTATATGATTATTATGGCCCATCACCGACAATAGCTGCAAAGTTGACTTATATTAATCTATACTTTAAAGATGAGACTCAGGGGCCGGCCCGGTGGCGCACTGCGCTAGTGCGCCGCTTGGGAAGCGCGGCGGCGCTCCCGCCGAGGGGTCGGATCCCACATACAGACCGGCTCCCGCCCCCCCGCTAAGCGCGGCGC
>NW_007727319.1:83296-93167 GCF_000696425.1 Galeopterus variegatus | reverse complement strand
GGTTGCGATCCGTTGCCGGACACGGAAAAAGACAAAAAAATAATAATAATAAAAAAATAAAAAATAAAGATGAGACTCAGAACATGCCTCATTTTTAGAAATTTTTTCATTTTCAGTACTACAAAAAATATATACTCCTATCTGATTTGCCAGATACAATAATCAATAATTTGTTAGTTTTTATGTATTAGTCAAAAATCTAACTATAAAAGAGGCCTGTCCCCTGACATTAGAACATCTGTGATGTGATACCATAGGAGGTACAGGCACCACTTACTGGTGGACTACTGGAAGTGGCTGGCCTAAATCTAGCTGTGTTCCAGAATGTAGGCTGTCATACAGGAGAGCTGGCCTGGACTCTCAAAGAACTCAAGGTTGTGGAGAACTGAAAAAGGTTGCGGGGACGGACGGGTGGGGGGGCTTTCTAGACTGAGACTACAGAGACGTGACGGTCAAATGCAATGCACAAAACTTGATTGGAACCTGGGTTTTTAAAAACCATCTAGAAAGAACAGTTTTGGGCATTTGAGTATAGGCAAGATTTTGAATAATGTTATTAAAATAACGTGGATTTTCTTTGGTGTAAAATGATATCATGATTGTCTAGGAGAATGTCCTCGTTCTCGGGAGATTCGAGCTGAAGTATTTCAGGTTGACCTGGCATGAGTGCAGCCTGGGGCCCTTCCAGTTTTCCTCTTCCCTTCATACTCTTCCTACTCATTGAACTCACACTGCTTACCTGCTCTACTCACACTTACCTGACACGCCCACCCACAAGTGCAATGCTAGCTCAGACCTCTCCCAGCTCCAGACCTGTGGAGACTCCTTTCTACTCAACATTCCCACCCTCAGTGTTCCAGAAGTGCCTCAAACTCATCTTTTCTCTTTCAACCCCCCCACCAAAAAAACCTGTTCCTCTTTCTGTCTTCTCTATCTCCATAAATGTCAAGTTGACCAGACCAGAAACTTCTCTTCTTTGCCCCATATCTAATCAAACACCAAATCTTGTGTCCCTCATAAATCTCTCTTCTCCATCATCTCTCCCCACTTCCCTGTTCTTGCCCTCATTGTATCTCTCCCAAACTAAATATTATAAATACATCCTCCCTAGTCCTTCTTGCCTCCAGTCTCACTGCCCTCCAATCTCCCACCTTTCCACCAGAGTGGATTTTTCTAACAAATATCTGATCACATCATTACCCAGCTCAAAATTCTTCAGTGACTCCCCAGTGCCCCCAAGATAAAATCTAATAAGCTCCTTTTCCATGGTATGCTAGGCCTTTCGTGATTTTCATCCTTGCCTTCCTTCCCAGGCTTTTCACCTTCTGTACCCCACCTCACAGTTCTCCAAACATACTAAATTACTGTGGTAACTCTGAGTATATCCTGTCCTCCAGATCCACTGGCCTCTGCACATGCCATTGTCTCAGCTTATATGCCATCCCCTGCCCCCTCCGTACCAACCCCTCCCCACACTGCATACCAGCACACTCCTACTGGAGAGGATATGTCTGTTGGAAAGTCTTCTCTGCGTTCCCCAGGTCTGTTTACAAGCTCCATGTCCCCTATGGTCCCATCAACCTTGATACACAACCTCATTAAAGCAACTTACCCTATTGTATTAAATTATCTGTTTATGCAACTGGCTTCCCAACAGACTGTTAGATTCTTAATGACATGGGACCTTGTTTTTAATTTGTCTCCATGTCCCCTATGGTCCCATCAACCTTGATACACAACCTCATTAAAGCAACTTACCCTACTGTATTAAATTATCTGTTTATGCAACTGGCTTCCCAACAGATGTTAGATTCTTAATGACATGGGACCTTGTTTTTAATTTGTTTTTTTTAAGTGCCTAGTTCATTTTCAGTTTATAGTAGGCACTCAACAATTATTTATTTAAAAATTGACAGTCATCCTAATGAAATAGTTTGGGTTTTGTTTTATTTGTTTGTTTGTTTTGGGGGGGGGGTCGTTTTGTTTTTAAGGACTTTAATTTCCAGATTATAAAGAGCCATATCTAAAAAGAGGAACTAGAGAAGAGATTGGGAAGGAAGGTGAGCAGCTGCAGGGAATGAATTTCTCAAAAACAGAGCCTTCAGCCTTTTCCTTCTCACCTATGAGATAAACCCCAGACTTGAAAGAAAGTTGGAGAAAGTGGGGTTGGCTGGATTCAAGAGTCAAAATGCAAAGGATAAAAACAAGCTTGTTTCATATATCAAATGCATTTTATTGGGCTTAATAAAAATTTACCCACACCCCCATATTCTAACTTTATATTTTTAAAAATACAATATTTTGTACACACAGGAGGTGGCAACTGAGGAAAAGAGGATTAGACTGGTGCCTCCTCTGACAAACAATCCAGAGCTTCCAATCAAAAGGATCTCTGTGCAGCCGCACTGCTAACACCAAGGAATTTAGCCTCAAAGAGGCATTCTCCACATTTTGCATTACCACCCATAGTTCTCAAAGAACCTAGGTCCCAACCACCATACAGCAAAAGCCCATTTCTTTAGAACACATTTACATGTTTAACTTCTTCCTATAATTATTTTATATAATGCA
The DNA here is from genome assembly GCF_000696425.1 of Galeopterus variegatus. NCBI lineage: Eukaryota > Metazoa > Chordata > Mammalia > Dermoptera > Cynocephalidae > Galeopterus > Galeopterus variegatus. The sequence continues at coordinate 90,596 of NW_007727319.1, read as the reverse complement.
GCATAAGCTTTAAGAACAAGTATAAAACAAGCACAAAACCAAAACAAAAAACACAGCAGCGGGTTTGGAATGAATTCCACTTGGTAGCCATACGAGTAGTGTGGCCGGTTCCTACAAAGGAGGCCACGAAGGAAGAGCCTGATCTGGCAAACAGCAGGGCCTTGATTCCAGGCGGCATTGAGAAACTCTTTGGAGGAAACCTCCCATCAGCTGACTAGAAGAATGCTCCCCTCTCATTCTTGGCACCCTCACTTGGCTGGCAAGGTCAAGGGTGTTTTTCCTGCGGCTCACAGCACAGCAGTGGAGGAGAGGAGGCCTCGGGAGCTGAAAGACCTCAGGAACCAGGCTGCCGGGTGTCTGGTCAAGGTTTTCAAGGTCTAGTTCAAAGTTTTCCTTTCCCAGCATTCTGTCTTGTCTTTATCAAAAAAAAGTTCCTAAAAAGAACCTCCTTAGTGTCCTTTAAAAAAGACATAGAGAGGCAGAGCTCAAGGGCCCTGTAAGTGGGGAATAAAGAGGCTCACGTGGTAGGGGAACTGGCTAAAGGGAATTTAAAATATCGAGTCGCCTTTGAGGAATAAAGAAAGAGCGAAAAGAGAGGTGGAGGGAGAGGAAGAAATGTGTAAATACCAGAATGGACCAGTGTAGAGCAGCTATTCGGTGCCAAATGAAGAAAAAAATGGACAGCCAGGGATGGCCTTTGAGAAGAGTTTTGAAAAACTATTTTAGATGAATTACCATGAAAGTATGATAAACAAACAGGAGAAGTTTAAGGGGAAAATGAGAAATTCAGCTTCCTATACTCTGTTGTTGCAAGGGACAGGAACTAGTCAAGCCATGGAGATGAAAGATAAGCCGGGAATGAAGTGAAAAATTTGAAAGTCTCTTGCATAGGGATAGCAGGATAATTATCTAAAGCATGAAGGCAGTAATTTAGGTCTAAAATGTCACCATCATTAATTCTAAATTTTATTGTAGTCTGTTAGGGAAGAGTTCTCTGGGGATTATGGATAACTGCTCCTTGAAATGGAAACTCTGCAAAAACAATTGACATTTCTACAATCCTTAAGGAATAGGACTTTAAGAAAAATGACTTTTCAAGTGGCTATCTGAACATCAGTATCTGAATAGCTAATATTCATCCTTGCTTTATGTCACTTTCATTAATCAGCTCCCGTTAAATATAATGCCACACGTGTAATTATATGGTATATCATTATGCTAAATATTTAAGATAATCATATTGCACCATATCTTGGCTATGGTGATGTATTACCCCAATTCGAGTGCATGTGTCAATTTTTCATAGATTTTCATCAATATTTATGGCTCAAGGGCCTTTAGCAAATTAATAACCAAAAGAATATAGACTCCTCTGTTTATAAGTCCACAGTCCATTGCTTAGCATACTTCTCTCTTGTTTTAGCTCTAAAAATTGATTCAGCTGTCTAAAAATAGGCCTAACCCATTTTCTAATTGACCTTGTTCCTGCAGATTTTTAAATCTAGTCACATGTGATCCTAAAATCACATCACACTTGTATACTGAGTCACCTAAATAAGGAAGGAAACTAAATGAAACAATACAAAATCCAAGATCTTGACATAAAATTTAGCTTATCCCACTTATTCTACATTTTCAACATACAACAAAACTCATTTTTTTAAAAACTCATCTTTGTAAAGTTTTCAAGTGCTTAACAGAGGCTTTTTTTCATTATTCCTTACAACCTCACGAAAAGTCAGCACTATCCTAATTATATAATCAGGGAAAGACACAGAGAAAGCAAGATCCTTATGCAAACTTCCGTGACAAATAGAGTGAGGATTAGAACTTTCTGTCCATACATTTATAGTCCTGCATGTGTTTTTTGGGTGGCTTCTGTTCAGGTACATGGCCATCCCTGGGCTGCTCACATCAATCATTAACCGCTGTTAAATCATTAACTCCGGCTGCTTCCACCCCGAGCCTAACTTGCTCCCAGGAGAAGTGGATGTCAGAAATCAGCAAGTGACATGGCTCAAGAAGATGGCTGCCTCTCTTCAAAGGACACCCCTCCTCAGGAACCCCTAAAATAAATGTCCTTTAACCCTTATTTTAAGTCAGACAAGTCCAAACATGCTCTTCCCATTTAATATTGATCTAGCAGTTTTCATTGGATATAATTAAAAAACAGGCAGAAACTTTGTTTTATTCAAATGGGTAATATTGTCCTGGATTCTGGGACAAATTCTTCAGTGATCAGTAACAGATGACCTAATACAGTAAGAGCTGCCTTAGTGTGCAGTGCAGTTTAGAGGGCTAGATTATTATTTCTTCATTGACAGCCTGTAGAAAAAGATTTATGTTAAAATGCAGATTCCAAGGTCCCAACCCAGACCTACTGAATCAGACTTAAAGGTGAAGATGCAATGACACCACTGTCACTGTTATGCATTCTGAAGTGACAAACACCCAGGCTAACCCAGGACTTCTCCAACTAGACCACATGTCTCTTGAGGGCAAGAACCAGCTCTTAGGCATCATCCTAGCCCCAGTGTCAAGCTGAGGTGCTTAATAAATGTTCGTTAATTTGTTGTGTTAATCATATGCATATTATAAGGGTCCACAATTTTTTATGTTAGAATTATTTCATGTGTAATTAGTTACTTAGGAAGCAGTACAAACACTTATAAACTGTTATAAACAATGCACACACTTATAAGCTCTCTAAAATAATTTTTAGCTTTGTCCTAGTCCCACTGTATGCAGTGCAGAATTGAATAAGCCCAAAGCATGACTACCCCTCAAAACTCACTGTGTGGACCACCCCAGCCATAGGCTCATAGATTTCTCCAGTCAGTCAGATAATAAAAGCCCTTTGATCACTTTTAGGCAAAATTTCTGGTCTGGTCAAACAGCCAACTTCCAAACTCTTATCCCATTAAAATTCCAATTAAACTTCCTCCAGCTGGGACCTACCTTAGCTGGAAACCTGCTGTGCAGATGGGGAGTGGGTGGGACACAGTCAACACCCATGTCCTCTGCTGCCTCCAGCTTGTCCCCAGGTCGAGAGAGTCAGAAGTGGGACACCAAAGTCTTCCTATCCTTGTGGGGTTGTCATCTCAAAGCAGGCCTCAGTGCAGCAGATACACAGTTACAGGGTCTTCCCCATCACAGGGAACTGTCTTCCCCACTGAGGACCTTACTGTAGTTGCCAGTAGAGGAGGGTCCTCCTCCAACTGGCCACCAGTCCCATCCCCTCAGCTCTAGTTTCCTACTGTCCACCTCCAGCCAGTTGACACTGGGTTCACCTTGCCCCTTCAGAAGATCCTCTTATTTAAGATTGCCCAAGTTCCTCTACCTTCCATGGGTTTTCACCTGTTCACACTGTAACCCCCACCAGCAGGAGTAACGCTTCTCCACCATCACCTCCTCATCTCACTCTGCCAGCTCTTGTCAGAATGAAACAGATACCAGCCCCTGCTCCCCTGCAACACCAAAGGCTCCCTCGCTTGGCTTATGATGCTGGGGAGCTCTCTCTCTTCTATCTCCAAAGGATTCTCACTGCCCGCTGCCATGATGAACTCTTTACCCTCTTCACCACCACCCAGAGCATTTGAGGGGCAAATACTGGCAACACCATCCCATAATCTCCTAGCAAGTGCCACATAGGTGGCCCAATTTCATGAGGAAGAGGGGCCATTTGTCACCTGTCATAGTGTTCTCAGGAGACAACTAGAAAATGACATCTAACAGTCCCCTACATTAGTCGAACTCTCAGTTACAAGAAAAAAGAGTCCCTCAATTCGTCTCAATTAGTGGAAGTTTGAGATAAGAACACTCAGGAAAATAAGGAACACTAAAATATTACAGCAGTCCGAGCAGCTCTACCGAGATCTTCACATGACTAGAAGGCAGTTACAAGTGTAAAACAGATCTAATGACCTGAAACTCTCGTCACCCCCTCAACAAAGGAGCTCCCGGCTTCCCCCGACATGGAGACTGAGCTGCCATTCTGTTTCTGCTGCCACCCCTCCTTTGGCTCTCATCCACAAGCCACTGACCAACCTACAGCCTGACTTTGGACAGGATGCCTACCCCTGACCAGGAGGGTGGAACAAAATATGACCCTCCCTCCCTTAGCAGGTGCACCGTGACTGACCAACATATAAACACTGCAGTCTCTCTAACCCTTTGTGACAGCCAGCCCACAAAATGTAGACAAGTGCCAGAATGGAACACGTAGTCCCTACACCCCTGAAACTCTTCGCTTATGACCCTGGGGGAGTCTAGTCATTTGTAACTGAGAGATTTAAGTTAAATAAATGTTTTTCAAGTGCTTTGAGCATCCCCCCAGCCTAGCAAAGTATCCTGTGATCAAAACAAGCCTAGGATCCATCTTCACTCCTCTTTCCTAAGTTTGTTTTTTTTTTTTTTCCAGTTTCAGTATTTATTTTTGTGGGATGCAGTGTGTTGTTTCAATGCATGCATACACTGCACAATGAATCACTTAGGGTAGAGAGCATAGTTTTGTGCCTATTAGTCCACCCCTTTTCCTGCCCCACACCCCTGTTCCCTGAGTTTCTCCACTGAATTAGGTGAGTTACATTTTAAGTCTATGTAGAGGACACATTGACTTCTTCCCTTAATCCACTATGTAGCTCATATATCAAGGCCAAATTATATTTGGTGATTTTGACTGCTATTTACCCATATGCTTAAAGTCTTTAACAGCTAATGATAAACCAATAGTAAATAATTTCTTTTAACTTAAATAAACCAAAGTAAAAGAATAAATGCAAACATTTTATGGGCTTCTGTTTTTAAAAATGCTTATTTGCAACACTGTATTAAAAATAGGTGTAGGTGTGCTCTGGTCTTGCTAGCAAGTGCTTTTGCAGTCTGCTCCTATGAAGCAGCTCAGCCATCCTTATCTTTCCCTCAGCAATCACATTCAGCCCCGTGTGGAAAGTACTGGTTCATTAACCTCACTTCACAGACTGGATCATAAAAATGCACCTTCAACATTATAAAAACATAAGTCGGCCAATGAGACTAAAGGTCAGTTTAAAAAGTCATGCACTCTTCCAGAGCCTCCTTATTAGAGTCACTTGTGAATAACAGCAAGACAGAAGACTCCCCAGCGAGGAAAAGGTTGTAGTGCATGGGCCTGGAGTCAGACTAGCTCTGTGACTTCAAGCAAGTGTGTTAAATTTCTTCAAAGCCTCCATTTCCTCTTCTATAAAATGGTGATTGTCATATATAATTTTCTGAAAGAGGCTGTGTTCATAAAATGCTTTCCCTGTGCCTAGAAAACAGTAGTTGCTCAATTAACAGTGATGGTGGTGGTAGTAGTATAGAACTCTCTTTAGTCTTTTTTTATTATTATTTTTTGGTCTGCTCAACATGCCTTCCTTTCATATTTTTTTTTTTTTTTTTTTTTTTTTTTTTTAAAGATGACTGGTAAGGGGATCCTAACCCTTGATTTGGTGCTGTCAGCACCTGTTGGGAAAAATAGGAAAACGTCAGGGCCCCTCGGATGTTCAGAACCTTGTTGAGCATTTGCTGTAAATATCCTCACGTGTTCCTTGTTACTACTTAATGTAAATTGCATATGGGCACCCTGGTGTCCAGGGTTGTGGACTTAAGTATAAAAGACTAACAGCTCTGATCCACAGCGTTTCTCAGAACTCTCAGAGAAGCCTCTGGGACGGTTGCTCCTAGATCCGAATACAACCCATTCATTTTTCTATACCTACGGCTCCCAGAACCTTTTTTTCCTATTATCTAGCTCACAGACCTGCGTGTGGAGGGTTTGTGACCCAATCTGTGCAACAGACTCGAGGGGTCTGTAAGCCCTAGCTTTACAGCACCACACTCTCCCAAGTGAGCCACGAGCCGGCCCCTCCTTCCTTTCATGTTCTAATAACAGCATCCCCTTTCCTCTGGGCAACCCTGACCCCACCCCACCCCCACCCCACCCCTCCGCTGGTTCTAAGTGTTCCCAGAACAATTGCCAATCACAGTGCCCCACTTTCTTGACCACCGGGAGGGGCTTCTGATCCAAACCATTGTAATCATTGCTCCTTTTCCTCCTGCTTAAAGGGATTAGGGGTGGGGGGCTGAGGGGGACAAGGAGGACACATGAGCAGAGCAGAACCAGTCATCCCTCAGGATTTTATGGAGAGATGTTGAGAGAGAAAAGCTCTCTTATTGCTCAGGGTGGCCGGGCTGGGATGAGGTAAGTTCAGCGCCATGTGCAGCCACACCTCCCTTCATCCCCTGCACATGGGGAACACATCTTGAAATATGAGAGAATGTGACCAACACAGAAAGTTGCAAACCAGAAGAGGAAAGAGAAAAAAGAATATTTGTATCTCTGGATCCAGATCCACCCCTAGGTTCCCCAGTTAAATAAGTCAATAAATTCCCTTTTTAGGCTTAAGCTAGTTTGAATTGGGTTTCTCCCCTTTGCATTAAAAGATTCTTGTCTTATATAAATATACTTTTTTAAAAAAAGAAGGAAGGAAAAGAGGGGCAGGACTTAGAAAGAGAGCATGAAGCAATACCCAGAGGTGTCCTCACATATTCATTCCAGCACAGAACACAGAGGCCAGCAGGATCTGCCTCACTGCTGCACCAATGTGAGCGGAAGTGGGCAAGCCACAAAATCAGAGGCAGGCCACCAGCTCCAAGACACAGAAAACAACGTGGCATCACTGCAACTTCTTGCCCACAGCTTAGTCAGTGAGGAACTGGAACTCTGATATTGTTTTTCTGTCCTGACCCGCGGGATATTCAACGCAGACCCTGGAGGGGGGAGTGGGAATTGGATGGGACAAGAGATGCGAGAGATGGGAGACAAGACAGTATTCTGATCAAGTCTCGTTTATTGATTCTTAGGTTACATCTTATATAGGAAAAAGCAAGCATATTGTAAGGAGTTAGGAATGCAGGAATACGATAAGATCTTGAGAAGAAACAAAGTCAGAAAATCTCTGATGCAAAGAAGCCCCCAATCTTTACAAGAAAGCAGAAACTAGAAAGGAGATAAGAGGTCACTCTTGAGTAGACTTGCATAGCCAGGAGCACAGCGTCCCAGGCACAAACAGATTATGAGGCAGATATCACGTAAGCATGGCCATTTGGCGCAAGCAGGTTGTCACGCAGGCACGGTCACACGAGGAGGGGTGTGGGGCTACAGGCTCCCAACATATCCCCCTTTCTTTTCTTATATGAGAAATGGAAACATAGCCCAACATAATAAGAGCTGTGTCTGGCTTAGGTTGGGATCGCGCCTTAGTGAAGTCAAGCCTGCCTC
>NW_007727319.1:67142-78552 GCF_000696425.1 Galeopterus variegatus | reverse complement strand
TTTATTGATTCTTAGGTTACATCTTATATAGGAAAAAGCAAGCATATTGTAAGGAGTTAGGAATGCAGGAATACGATAAGATCTTGAGAAGAAACAAAGTCAGAAAATCTCTGATGCAAAGAAGCCCCCAATCTTTACAAGAAAGCAGAAACTAGAAAGGAGATAAGAGGTCACTCTTGAGTAGACTTGCATAGCCAGGAGCACAGCGTCCCAGGCACAGATTATGAGGCAGATATCCCATAAGCACAGACATCTGACATAAGCAGATTGTCACGTAGGCCTGGTCACACAAGAAGGGGTGTGGGGCTATAGGTCCCCAACATTTTTCTTGCCAGGGTTATGCCCCGTTCCACCCCAAAACACAGAGGTGGTGGCCAGCAAATCTGGAAAAGTTGGAGAAGACCACATGACAGTGGCCTCACTGTGAAATATAAAGGAGCTTGGATTTTATCCAGTAAGCTACAGGAGCCATCAAAAAGTTTAAAGAAGAGGAGTGATGTGATCAGATTTGCATTTTTCAAACATTTCCTTAGCCTTGGAATGGGACATGGATTGGAGGATGACAAGGCTTTGGAAGCTGGGAGACTAGTGGGAAATTTTCACATCAAGTGAATGTTTGAAATAAAGGCAAGCCAGCAATGACAGAGTAGAGAATATGTATTTAACAGGTTAAATCTACGAGACTTGGTGATTGATTGCATGGGATGAGGTGGGGGCATGGAGGCAGGAAGAAGGAAGGAATCTAGGCCCTACAGTTACCACCTGACTTCAGGGATCCAGAAAGAAGGTCTGGAGCTAGGAACAGGGAAAGGGAAGGAGTCCGTGTTGGAACATTCTCAGTTGGAGCACCCACAGGGATATCCAGGTAGAGATGTCACATAGGAAATTAGGGCATTTGGGTCACTGACTCTGCGATCATGGGCATGTTACTTAACTTCTTAGAGCCTCGGTATACTTATTTGTCAAATGGGAATAATATTCTCTTCTCAGAGATTTTAATTAACTTATCCAAGTCTGCCCAGCATAAAACATTATCCTTAAACAGAGAAGTTTAGGATAGTGGGTCCTATTTACTCTAAGGGTGAGATCCCTAGGAGATCACTGACCCCAGGAACCTTCTTCTGTCACCCATGCTCCAACTCCTGCCTTATCCTTGGGAAGCCCAAAGGCTGTGCCCTGAGCAATTCAGCCCACTTAAGGGTTCAGGCCCTTTTTTTGGCCTTCGTACTTACCGTTCCTTCAGACTGGAACACATCCTTCCACTGGTTCACTTAAGGAGGTCTTTTTCATGCTTCAAGGCACTTCCTGTCACCTTCCCTGTGTGGTTTTATTTGCCTCATCTCCCTGGAGCAATTCAAATGTCATCTTGTAATAGATTTTTTTTTTTTTTTTTAAAGATGACCGGTAAGGGGATCTTAACACTTGAATTGGTGTTGTCAGCACCACGCTCAGCCAGTGAGCGAACCGGCCATCCCTATGTGGGATCCGAACCCGGGGCCTTGGTGTTATCAGCACCGCACTCTCCCGAGTGAGCCACGGGCCGGCCCATTGTAATAGATTTTCATCCTTTAGTCACCACATCGTCCTTTAAGTAGTTGAGGTGTATAGGACTTACTGATGTAACTGAAGCTGTCTAAATTTAGATACCACTGCAGTGTGTGCAGGTTACTAAACTATAATCTCTCAGCTCTGCACACCAAATCACTGCTTGGTCAGTAGCCTCCCTGTTAGCCTCTGCCAAGAATGCTTAAATCCAATTTTCAGTTTTCCAGCGCTTGTGGACTAGCCTCATTCTAATGGGTGCCTCCTTCCTCAAGGTCTGGTTCTCAAGTCCACAGAGCACCTTTTCCTATCTCAGAGACACCAGCCCCAGCAGAGCGTCACATCCTCCTCAGAGGACTTAGGAACATCCTCCATGTTTCTTTTTTTTTTCCTTTTTTGTCTTTTTTGTTTTTCCCGTAACCGGCAACGGATCGCAACCCTCAGTGTCGCGCCCGTACCGGACCGGGACCAGCAACGGGATCGCAACCCTCGGTGTTGCGCCCGCACCTTGCTCAGCCAGTGAGCGGCCGGTCTGTATGTGGGATCCGAACCCGCAGCGGGAGCGCCACCGCGCTCCCAAGCGGCGCACTGTAGCAGTGCGCCACCGGGCCGGCCCTGTGTTTCTAAGTTTTAATAATCCCAGCCCTTTATCCCAAATCCCTGGGTGGTGGCTGCTTCCAGCAATTGCTATCTCTGTGATAACTTAATGTTTATAGTGCGCCACCGGGCCGGCCCTGTGTTTCTAAGTTTTAATAATCCCAGCCCTTTATCCCAAACCCCTGGGTGGTGGCTGCTTCCAGCAATTGCTATCTCTGTGATAACTTAATGTTTACTTCCTGACTTTTCAGGAAACTTTCCTGTTATAAGGTTAACAACTTTATAACTAGTTAGCAATTCTATAAAATCCTCTTTATTCAAACTGGTATGGTTTCTTTCTCCTGATTGCACAATGATGGCACAAGGTGTTTATAATGTAAGTGTGTAACTGGCTTTTATCCACATATTTTATAGGATTGATGAGTCATTTTTGCTTGACGAGCCCCAGCTCTTGACTATCTGGCCATCCTTACTGTGATTATGCAGCACAATCCATAAATGTCTGCCCACTCTTGGTGTAACTAGGCTGCCCAGCCCACCTGCGTGAATTCTTTCCAGAGTCAGGACCCCACCTCTGGCCCCACTCAGAGGAGAGCCCAATGGAATCTGGCTGTTTTGCCAGCTTCAAGCTACTAATGAGGTTCACTCTTTCTACTGGCAGGATAAAAAATATCTGGACTTTGTCACATACCTGTGGTCCACCGGGATGTCGTCACCCTTCCTTCTCCACCGTCAGTAGCGGTGGAACTTGCCCTACATGCCGTTGCGCTTTTGTGTAGAGAAACCCCCCACTTTCTGCTGGGTTCTAGGAAGGCAGGAGGCAGCATTAAAGTTTATTTGTGTTTTATCCATACCTGTGTATTTGTGTCTCATCATAAAGGCCCTTTCATTTGGAGGAAAAAAAGTAATCTGCTTCCAGTTCCATCTCCAGAACTGACAAATTAGTTCTGATATGGTGTATAAGACATAGTATTCATCCTCAAGAAGCTTCAGTCTGCTGGGGAAGACAGACAATAGGTTTTTACAGGACACAGATTCTGGTGCAGAGAAAATAGAAATGAGTTAAATAAGAAGTTTATTTCTGGGGTTGGCTCATTAGGTCAGTTGGTTAGAGTGCAGTGCTGTAATACTAAGGTCAAGGGTTCAGATTCCCGAATCTGCCAGCTGCCAAAAAAGGAAGTTTATTCCTCTCATGAAACAGTCCAGACATAGGTTGAGGACCGGCAAGGCTACCCTATTCCATGAGGTTGTACACAGACCAAAGCTCTTTCTATCTCGGTGCACCACCCTACCTTGAAGGTTGCCATTGTCTACAAAGCCTAAGATAACCAGCTGTCCTGCTCACATTGCGATCGGCACAGTAAAAGAAGGGAAGAAGTTGCACACATCCCACTGGCCAGAGCGTAGTCACATGGCCACAACTATCTGCAAAGGATGCAGGGAAATATGGCCTTTATTCTAAGGGCAGCCATGTGCCCAGCTAAAAATTAGAAATTCTATCTTTACAGAAGAAGGAGGAAATGATATTGAGGGAAACTAGCAGCCTGTATCACAACAGACAACTATAATATTGTGTGTGGTAAGTGGTTCATGTAGAAGACGGGGCATAGTAATGAGAGGGCCTGAGAAGGCTTAAAGGAATAGGGAGAAAATGTCCCAGAGCTAAGATTTCTAAGGTGGAGCGTTCCACATGCTGACAAGGTCCAAACGTGGCATGGAGTGAGTGGCTGGAGTAGTAAGGGTAAGCCCAGTAGACCTGAGATTGGGTCAAAGATTTTTCAAGTTGGGAGGTTGAGTGATTGTTTACATGGGCTTGAACCGCACTCAAATAATGCTATCTACTAGGGTGGAGGGAAATACTGTGCAGAAGGCTGGTAGTTGACCGGACATAGTAATAGAGGTGAGAAAAGAGTCAAAGACCTCTCTAAATTTTCATTCTTGGGAAAAGGTAGAGTGAAAGTCCTACCCACAAAAATAGGATGTTGGGATGAGTACTATTTTATACATATTATATGAGGTCAAAGTGGGGGAGCTAAGTAAAGCTATCCCATGGATAGCTGAAAAAACAGGTTTACCCAAGTCTAGAGAGCTGAGTTACAAATAGTGCCTATCTTTTAAAATAACCAAGCCAATCATAAATCATTGCACATAAGGGGGGCAGCGGTTAGTGGCCCAGTTTGAATTTAAGTTGAGAATTCACAGAGATGTTGGTGAGGATAAGCCAATTTTCATAAAAGACTGAAGTACTGGGCCAGCCCGTGGCTCACTCGGTAGAGTGCGGAGCTGATAACACCAAGGCCACGGGTTCGGATCCTATATAGGGATGGCTGGTTTGCTCACTGGCTGAGCGTGGTGCTGACAACACCAAGCCAAGGGTTGAGATCCCCTTACCGGTCATCTTTAAAAAAAAAAAAAAAGACTGAAGTACCTTCTGGGGAAAAATATTACCCTACATTTATTGCTGAATTCACATAAATTTGTATATAACTGATAAATTTGTGGAAGAACCAAAGTGAAATTTATTTGCTAGTAGGCTGAGGATCCACCTTCAAGAAAACTTTCCCTAAAAGAAAGGAACCAGGCATCGTGAACAAATGCGATAAAGAAGCTTCGGTTATCAGAGGCTAGGGGTGATTCTGAGAACAGTGCAGTGTCAGCCATTTGGATTTAGTGATTAAGACAGTAGACTGCCAGTGTTAGTTGGGTAACATGAGCAAATTATTTAGCCTCTGAAGCCTCAGTTTCCTCCTCAGTAAAATGGAAACAATAATAGGATCTACTTTGTGCAGAATTAAAAGAATACTATTAAAAGGATTATAGAATAAGCCTTAAAGAATAATCATTAAAGGGCCTATCACACTGCTAAGCACATAATAAATGCTCAGTAATTATTGACTAAGCATAATAAAAATAAAAAGATTCCCCAGGCCCACACCACAATGAACCCATACCTGAGTCCTACAGAGAACAGAAGCCATAAAAAAAGAAAAAGCTCTGGGGTAAGCTTGGGCACATGGTGCTTTGTGAGCCCTCTAGCTGAATGCAACACCAAACTCCAAGGTGAGAGCATTCTTCCCCACCTCACATATGCCACACAGCTCTGGTTCTATGAAAACTGTATTATCAGGGGTGATATGAAGATGCAAGACTCAGACCCATGGCACTGGGACCTAGCAGGAGGGAGCAGGACCCAGAGAGTGTCCTGCAGAGGTAGCAAAGCAACAGCAGGGCCAGGCTGGAGAGTGTTAACTTCTAAGCACATGGTAGATGCCTCCTGGAGACTCCCAGAAATATTTTACAGGGTGAAGTCCTTCTGGAGTGGGTGAGATAAGAGCCTCTGTCATTAGAGTCATTATGACTGATATGATTCCATTTGTACTAATACAAGGTATCTCGGGTCACATGTGAGATGTCGCCTAAAAGGTCAACCCAAAAGGTATCTTGGGTCACATGTGATATGTTGCCCAAGAACCAATTATCATCATGTTGCAATCAACATCATCTTTGACAATACGAGGGCCCACACTGAATATAACCACCGAAACATGCTGCTTTGTTTGAATATAAGGACGCATCATTTTCCTGTGCCCAAGAAAAGTTTAATATAGTTTTATTTTGGCAATAAATCTATACAAACACAAAAAAAATATGGGTTCAGATGCAATGCTTCAGGTACTCCTAAGCAAAAGCCAGTGGGAAAAAATATATAAGATGACTGTGTATGACTGTGGCAGGGCTGGACATCAGGAAATAAGATTTTCTCTTCTTGTCCCAGCTACTTCCACATTTTAATAATAAATCCAATATTATTCATGGTCCGTTACTTTAGAGTACATGCTAGTAGGCTCTCACTTTAGACAAGCCAGAAGCACAAAGAGCTTGACTCTGAGGGTTCCACAAGTTTTTAAGTAATGATTCATGTAAATAAGGGGGATCCAAGCTATCCCATCCTCATTTCTACTAATGACTAAGATATCCATCAATCGTGGGGTTTATGAAAAATTTGTTTTGGTATCTCTTAATATACCTTGTCTAGAAGTTTGGTGAACTATGCTTGAAGGATGAGACAGTTTGAAATATTCCAGAGGGCCACCAATAACACACATTTATTTTTCTCTCAAACTCATTAAGAGGAAGACCAAATGTCTCAGCTGAGAAAAGAGCTAAGCCTCTCCTAAATTTATAGAAGAAAACTCCTTTTGGCCAATCCAGAGCCCCTTGAATCAAAAGAGAATTACAATGCCAATGCTTTTGTAGATAATAAATTGGTTCAGTCAAGGAAAGACTACAGATCTGACAAGGAAAAAAGGGCATGCTCAAGAGAAGATGAATTTTTACCATATTTCCTCACAGAAGACCACAATGAAAGAAAAATGACTTCATCAATCCCATTCTAGGGGCCCTGGTGAGGCTGAGGATAAAAGGAAGAAGATACTCAAACTGGCTTCCTGTCATGCAAGTTGCATCCATCAATCCAAGGGAGCATCAGAGAGGCGCATGCAATCACAGGTGACAGTGGATAAATCACAATTATCAAGACCTTATTAGCTATTGCCCTAGAGTTAAAGAGGGTCATTTGCCTCTATAGGGAAGCCATCAACTGCTTTGTATGGGCTACAACTTGTAAGGCCAAGGTCAAGGTGTAGTGATGGAAAATTAGGTTAGATATCATAAATCCACCAGCACCAATCCTTCTTATGTGAACTAGAGTGCTGTAAACTATTAGTCCTGAAGACAGGTTTGTGGGAAATATAACAGAATCTAAAATCATAGTGAACTTTCTGATGGATAATACAGCATAACATAACAACCTAGGAAAGATTGAACTTTCTTCACTTGATAAAAAGAAAATTGAATTCACCCTGCCTTGATACACATGGTTAATTCTTCAGACCAGTAAGTAGTCATTAAAAAGGAGGAAAAGACACTTTATAGAGGAAATATTCTCTCATTTTTCCTTCTCTTCTCTACCTATGGTCCAAGAGAACCTATGCCCTAAGTAAACAGAAAGTCACAAATAGCAGATACCATGAGGTTGGCACTGAATAATTCTGTCACAGTGCCTTTTTGTTTCCGTAACTAATTGCCAAAAAAAAAAAAAAACTACCAACACACACAGACACACACACATTATAATTCTTAACTTCCCAGATGAAAGATATGTTGTAACTTTTTAGAATTGTCAAAAAATATTAATAATTAGTAAATCTAGGTAAAGACTATATACATGCTACTTGTACCATTCAACTTTTCTGAATGACTGAAAATATTCTAATTAAAAAGTTAGAAAAAACTCTTGTCATAGTTGGTACTACAGTAAAAGGAGCTGTGGATTAATTCATGAATAATTTTGTGTACTCCCTGTATTTCTATTTTTCTAAGAGGATAGTTATTTGCATTTTTGCTGGCATAATAAATGGTTTCTATTTTTATGTATAGTGGAATTTTTATATCTAGATTGTACCAACCAGAAATATCTATAAATCAGCATTTTTATATTTATTACAACAAATAATCAATGACCCTACCTGTCCCTGTTTACCAGCCAAAAAAAACTTTTGAAAAATATAAGACAGATAGGCAAAATTTAATGTCATCTCTGATGACTGTCTTTAAAGTAGTTGATGTATTAGTCTGTTTCCGCGGCTTATAACAAAATACCTGAACCTGGGTGATTTATAAGGAAAAAGAAATTTATTGCTTACAGTTTTGGAGGCTCGGAAGTCCAAAGTCCAAGGAATACATGTGGTGGTGGAAACAGTGACCTCTCACATTGCAAGATGTGGAAGAAGAGAGAGCAGAGAGTAACCTCCTCATTCACTCTCTTCTTAAAGCCCTCTAAACCACGCCCCTGACCACCATTATTAATCCAATCTTTACATCATGGTCCTACAATCTAATCACCTCTTTTTTTTTTTTTTTTTTTTTAAAAAGATGACCGGTAAGGGGATCTTAACCCTTAACTTGGTGTTGTCAGCATCACGCTCAGCCAGTGAGCGAACCGGCCATCCCTATATGGGATCCGAACCCGGGGCCTTGGTGTTATCAACATCGCACTCTCCCGAGTGAGCCACGGGCTGACCCAATCTAATCACCTCTTTAAGGCTCCACCTTTCAACCACCATAATAGGATTTCCCACCTTCAACACTCACAGTGGGAATTAAGTTTTGGGGGAACATCCAACCCAAAGTAGTTGAACCAAGTAAGAAAAAAGAAATTAATTTTCTAAACTTTATACAGCTGAAAAAGCATAAAGCTTTATTAAGTTCATGAAAAATGACAGATATTTCTAAAATGAGTCTTATTTAGAAAGGTCAGAAGTTAAAGGTTGTTCTTAAAAATCAAACAGCAAGCTCTCTCAGGTCCTCGCTTCCAAGATGACAAAGGAAAGAAGAAACAACAATCATACCAAAAAGGGCCATGGCCATGTGCAGACTATTCACTGCAAACACTGTGCCCAATGTGTTCCAAGGACAAGGCCATTAAAAAGTTTATCTTTTAGAGCAGAGGCCACAGCCATCAGAAATACTTCAGAAGTGAATATCTTCAACACCTATGTGCTTCCCAAGCTATATTTGAAAGTACATTACTGTGAGTTGTATCATTCATAGCAAGGTAGTCAGGAATTGTTCACATGAAGCCCAGAAAGACTGAATGCCCCCACCCCAATTTGGACCTCTGGGTGCTACCCTACAATCTCCACCAAAGCGCAAAGAGGTGAAGTGGGCAGAAAACCACAATGCAACAACTTGGACTTCTTGAAAGATAAGCAATAAATGGAGAACATGAACAAACACTGCTTTCCATGAATTTTGAGGGCTCTCTTAAACCATAAGGACATTGCTTTAAATAATGAGAAAAAGTGTTGAGACATCTTAGGTGAAGTGGGATTTGGTTTGAGGTATGTTTTTTGCTCTTGGGTTTTCATGACAAAAACATGACACTTTTTTCTGGCTCATGTTTCTTATATTCTCCCTACTTTTCATAAGCTTTTTTTGTATGGAATGGCCTGTATGAAGCTGCATTGGCACTATGGCTGCTGATGGACTATTGTTAGTGGCTGCCTTCAACCCTGTCACTCAGAGGGGCTCTGTTCCATGAGAGCCACCTGCACCAAAAGAACAGAGTTAGGGGTTTCTAGCTAGATTTCAGCCTCTCAGAGCAATATCAGCATTGAGAAGTATCCATTCCCAGCCTCTCATCTTTACAGAGGAGACTGACTAGATGGCCGGAAGCCATGGAAAATGGTCACAGAACCCCAGGAGGTTGATGCTCCTTCTGTAAATCTCTTTGGATGCTGTGCTTGTACTTGATTATGACTGGACTGAAGCATGGTGTTTGCATAATGATCGTAGCCTTGTTTTTAGTTTTTATGCATTCTTGGTGCACAATGTAGTTATTCTCCCAATGAGCAATCAGTCCGCGTATCTAAGTGTGGCTCTAATTCAGCATCCCCGTTGCACAGATCCAGTCTGAAAGGTGAGAACAATGTGGAAACTCATGAACTGAACTTGCCTGCTGAAGCACGTCTCCTTCCATTGTCACCTTCTGGTTTAGGGAGCACTTAGGTCAGGCCTGAAGTTTTCCCTCCTTTTTCTGAAATAGTGCAGAAAACCAGATCTCATTTAAAAAAAAGAAAAAGAAAAAACCAAACAACTTGTAGGAAGACAGAGTGGGATGGGTACAATTTTTAGTAAAAACATTATTTTGTTCATTAAAAAAAAATTTTCCATCTATATAAATTTCAAAATTAGGCAAAACTAAACCATATTATTTTATGGATACATGCATAGGTGTTAAAAAATCTAAATACATGGAAAAAATCATTATCAAAACATCAAGATAGTGATTACCCATAGAGCAGTGCTGCCTAATATAAGTATAAATATAATGTGAACCACAAAAGCAAGCTGTAATTCTAAATTTTCTACTAGCCACATTAAGTGAAGTAAAAAACAAAACAAAAAAAGGTGAAATTCCTAATACATTTTATTTAACCCAATATATTCAAAATATCATCATTTCAATATGTAATCAACACAAAAAGTATTAATGAGATGCTTTATATATATTTTTTTTTACACTAAGTCTTCAAAATCAAGTGTGAATTTTCCACTTACAGCACATATCAACTCAAACTAACCATATTTCGAGTGCTCAGTAGCCACATGTGGCTAGTGGCTACCACATTGGACAGCCCAGTTCTAGTAGATATGAGGTTTAGGAAAGGGGTCACCTCTGGAGGACAGAGAGAAGTAGAATTGTAATTGGGAAGGACATGTGCAGACTTCTGGGAAATAAGCATTGTTATCCTTCTTGGCATGAGTGATGGTTACATGAGTATTTGCTTCATAATTACTCATTAAACTATATATTTGAATGTTATAAACTTTTTGATTGTTTTGTTTCACAAAAAAAAAGAAGTTTAAAAATACCAAGTGTATAAACTTGTACATTTATCATTATAAACTTACCAGATCAAATGATACAAACAAAACATTGACTAATACTAAATTACTTTCCAAATGCTTGTACCGATTCTTACTCCTACCAATAACAGTGACTGAGAATTCCCATTTCTTTGCATTCATACCAACATTGGATTTTATCAATTTTAGGATATTAGTGTAATATTTTGTAATATGTGTAAGAAGATATTTGAAGAGTTAGGGTCATTCAATGACTATTTGAAGAAATTACAAAATATTCCACTCATTATAAGTTCTCCTTTATTATGTGTAGGCCTTAATGATCAGGCAATTGATCCTTTTCACACCTCTGAAATACATGGGGCTTCTGCATTCTTGGGCTGCCATTGCCCTGTACCAGCAACTTCACCCTGCAGCTGGATAGTATGTGAATAGCCTTCCCATGAAAATGCACACTCCTACCCTCATACTGACTGAACATTTTAGTCTGTGATCCTTCACCTCAGTGCTGTTCATACTGTCAAAGTTTGTCTTGAGTTATGGCCAAATGCAAAGACCCCAGAGCCAAAGATGGTCCTGATTCCAAGGAATGCAAACCTTCCCATGTTGGCACTAGCCCAGCCTTTCTCCTCTCAAATGTCATACTCTTGTTTCCTTTTATCTGACATTTTTAAATGTTTAAAATACATGTTTCAAACACCCATAATAAAATTGCCTTCAGAGATGAATTATTAGCCACATAAGAAAAATGGGTTTCACATGGATATTCAACACTGTACCCCACAGATATGTACAATCAATTATGTTCCAATATTTTTTAAATGAGAAAAAAAAGAAAAAA
>NW_007727319.1:63464-66689 GCF_000696425.1 Galeopterus variegatus | reverse complement strand
CTCTCTCTCTCTCTCTCTCTCTCTCTCTCTCTCTCTCTCTCTCTCTCTCTCTCTTCATCTGCTAAGATGGGATCTTAAATAATGTAATGCAATCACAGGAGTGACATCCTACCACCTTTGCCATATTCTGCCGGCTGAAAGTGCCCACACTCAAGAGGAGGGTATTCTAAAAAACATAACACCAGGGAGGAGAGATCCAATGGATATACACACACAGAAGACTGAAACTAGATCCTTATCTCTCACCGTACACAAAAATCAACTCAAAATGGATTAAAGACCTAAATTTAAGACCCAAAACTATGAAACAACTAGAAGAAACATATGAGAAATGCCACAAGAAAGGCGAGTGGGCAGCACTTTTTTGAACAAGAATAAAAAGGCACAGGCAACTAAAGTAAAAATAGACAAATGGGACTACATCAAACTAAAAAGCTTCTGCACGGCAAAGGACACAATCAACAAAGTGAAGAGACAACCTACAGAATGGGAGAAAGTGTTTGCAAACTACATATCAGGCAAAGGGCTAATATCCAGAATACATAAGGAACTCAAACAACTCAAGAGCAAAGAAACAAATAACCCAGTTAAAAAATGGGCAAAGGACCTGAACAGACATTTCTCAAAAAAAGACATAAAAATGGCCAACAGATACAGGAAAAAATGTTTGGGCTGGCCAGTCATTAGCTCAGTTGGTTAGAGCATGGTGTTATAACACCAAGGGCAAGGGTTCGGATCCTGTAGCAACCAACCACCTAAAAAAAAGAAAAAAAGAAAAAATGCTCAGTATCACTAATCATCAGGGAAAATTAAAGCCACAATGAGATATCTCACTCCAGTTAGAATGGCTATTATCAAAAAGACAGAAAATAACAAATGCTCGCAAGAATGCAGAGAAAAGGGAACTCTTAGACACTGTTGGTGGAACATGAATCAATACAGGTACTGTGGGAAACAGTATGGAGCTTCCTCAAAAAACTAAAAATAGAACAACCTTATGACCCAGCAATCCTATTACTGGGTATATACCCAAAGGAAATGAAATCAGTATATCAAAAAGGTACTTGCACGCCCATGTTCATTGCAGCACTATTCACAATAGCCAGGAAATGACATCAACCTAAATGTCCATCAATGGATGAATGGATTGAAAAAAAAAAAAAACCCCACGGTGGTATATATACACAATGAAATACTATTCAGCTACTAAAAAAAAAAAAAAGAAAGAAAGAAAAAACGTGAATTCTCTTGCAGCAACATGAATGGAACTGGAGACCATCATGTTAAATGAAGTAAGCCAGGCACAGAAAGACAAATACTGCATGATCCCACTCATATGTGAAATCTAAAATTTTTTTTTTAAAAAGTGGTTCTCATAGAAGTATACAGTAGAATAACAGTTACCAGAGGCCGGGAAGGAGGCGGTGGGAAGGGAAAGAGGTGGGTTAATGGGTACAAAGTTACAGGTAGACAGGAAGACTAAGTTCCAGTGCTCTAAGCTGACCAGAGCTAATAATATTATATTGTATATTTCTAAATAGCTAAAAAAGAAAATCTTGACCATAATCACCACAAAGAAAGATAAATGTTCAAGTGGTGGATATGCTATCTACCCTAAGTGAATCATTGTACAACACATACATGTATTGAAACAACACACTGTATCCCACAAATATGTACAATTAAATTTTATTTAAAATAAAAAAAGATAATATGAATCCTTCCGTGAACTTTTTGAAGACCACTCATATGAAAATATGAGAAAATATCTTAAGCCCAAATTTATTTTCTTATGATCATATCTCCATATCCATCAGGCTACTAAAATCCACTGAACTTGAATATTTCACTAACATCAGACTCAACATATCAAACACTGAAATCATTTTCTCCTGTGCCAATCCTGTTCATCTCTACATATTAATTCTTAATAAATGGAATCACTAAGCACTCAACAAAATCAGCCAAAAATCCAATCATGCTGTATTGAAATACATTAGAAAAAATAAAAATAAAATAAACATATTAAAAACTTTAAATAAGCAAATACCTGGTCAACAACCATGACTCCTATCTCTCCTGTGTCCTTCCTATCTTTCAATTTTATCCACTTTTCCTTATCTCCATTGTAACACACTTAGTTTAGACTACTATGTTGATTAATTTTATGTCAACTTGACTGGGCCACAGGGTGCCCAGATATTTGGTCAAACATATTCTGGGTGTTCCTGTGAGGGTGTTTTTGGATGAGATTAATCTTTAAGTTGGTAACCTAAGTAAAACAGATTGCCCTTTCTCATGTGGTTGGGCCTCATCCAGTAAATTAGAGGTCTGTCTGACTAGAACAAAAGGCTGACCAACCCCCAAGTAAGAAACAATTCTCCTACCTGATGGCCTTCAGACTTGAACATGAACATTAGCTTTTCCTGTTGACAGGCTTTGAACTGGGACATTAGCTCTTCCTGACTCTATAGCAGTTTCCAGTCCTTGGACTGGAACTAGGACATTGGCTCTTCAGATTTTGGACTTGCTAGCCTCCAGAATCATGTGAGCTAACTTCCTATAATAAATCGACTTATATGTGTGTGTAGATTTGCATGTAAATGTATTACGTGTATGTGTGTATGTATGNCATAACTTAACCAGTCCTTTATGAAGGGTCATTCATTTTGTTTCCACTTTTTTCACTATTTTAAGCCACATTTTAATTAATATCCTTGAACATACAATTTTATACAATGGTCTAGAGACTCAGAGTTGAACTGCTAGGTCAAAGGGCATATGCAAATTTTAAACATTGATACATCTTATTTGGAAAAATATGCACTTCTACCAGCAGCGCATAAGTGTTTTAGTTTTCTACCTCTGTGTAACAAATTACCACTAACTTAGAGTCTTAAAACAGTTTCTGTGGGTCAGGAGTAGGGCTTAGCGAGGTCCTCTGCTTAGGGTCTCACAAAGCTGCACTCAAGGTGTCAACAAGGGTACATTTTCACTGGAGGTTCAATTGAGGAAGAACCCTCTTCTGAGCTTATTCAGGTTTTTGGTAGAATTTATTTCCTCGAAGCTGTACAAGTAAGGGCTTCTTACTGGCTGTCAGCTGGAAACCAACCTTAGGCCCTAGAGAGGCTGCCTGCAGGTCCCGGACATGTAGCCCTCTTTCTAAAGAAGTTCACAACACGGCTCTTTGCTTCTTCAAGGCCAACAAGAGTCTCTCTCTCTCTC